>NW_027595402.1:897500-934816 GCF_031162955.1 Sander vitreus | reverse complement strand
CAGTTGATAAAATGACAGGACAAAGTGTTGTTTTAAACTTAGTTTTAGGCTTTTTCTCGATGTTGGTTTGGATGATCAGTTACATTTTATTTAGTGTCAAGTTCATACAACAGGATGACTTGTTTCCCTTTAAGTCTTTAAAGCTCCAATAACGAACATAATTAAAATATATATTATAGAAATATATGAGTTTGTCCCCATAAAATAATCCCCCAAACAGCTGTCAATATCAAACAAAATAACATGTCATTGATCATTGTATATTAACTATTAGCAATGACCCAACCATCAGAGATGAACCATCAAAAGTAGTTTCTAACTATTACATCCCGTGTTGCGATAAAGTCAATAAATCAATTAATCGCACAATAAAAATAATCAGCTAGATAATTTTTCCGGCCGCGATAATTTCCATTTGCACGCTTGTTTGTTTTCCTTGTCTCTCTCTCTCTCTCTCTCTCTCTCTCTCTCTCTCTCTCTCTCTCTCTCTCTCTCTCTCTCTCTCTCTCTCTCTCTCTCTCTCTCTCTCTCTCTCTCTCTCTCTTTCTCTCTCTCTCTCTCTCTCTCTCTCTCTCTCTCTCTCTCTCTCTCTCTCTCTCTCTCTCTCTCTCTCTCTCTCTCTCTCTCTCTCTCTCTCTCTCTCTCTCTCTCTGTCTCTCTGTCTCTCTCTCTCTCTCTCTCTCTCTCTCTCTCTCTCTCTCTCTGTCTCTCTCTCTCTCTCTCTCTCTCTCTCTGCTCTCTCTCTCTCTCTCTCTCTCTCTCTCTGCTCTCTCTCTCTCTCTGTGTCTCTCTCTCTCTGTGTCTCTCTCTCTCTCTCTCTCTCTCTCTCTGTCTCTCTCTCTCTCTCTCTCTCTCTCTCTCTCTTCCCCCAAAGAGACTGGATGACCACTCTCGGTTCCGTAGCGTAACGACGAGTGAACCCTCTTGTCAGTCGCATGGTCTTTGTGTTGGGAGGCGGGCAGATAGCCACATAGATATACATAGATATCATTTATTAATTATATATTATTATTAAAATGTTATATTTTGTGTTTAATAAATAATTGTTAAATGTAGTACAGAGTCTGTAGTCTATCGCACAAACGCTCGAGGAATGCTGCAAACATCTGACAGCCAGTAGGAATTACCTGGGAGAACATACGTGTCACAAACGGCAATTCCACAACTGTACAACAACGTGAAAGACGACGTACTAAAGGAGATCAAAGACATATCGTGGATTTTTAAAATGTCTTCCAGTTCCAGTGTTAAATATTCTTTAGAAATAAAAGTGTATTGATCTTTGAAAAGGTGTACCTGCATTATTATGCCATTATCATTATATTAGATGAAAGTGGTATCGGAACGACAATATTATCGTTAATCGCAATAATTTCTGGGACAATTTATCGTCCGGCTAACAGCCAGTCAGTCTGACAGACAGCCAGAGGTGGAGATGTTGTGGGGACAATACAGGCCAGTATTATGTTCCACGCTCCCGGTGGTTTCTATTGGACATTTGGTCTGTTATGATTTGAAACAGATGTGCTAAATATATGACACTGTATTTGTGAATGATAAACATGTGTTTGTTTCCATGAGTTTGTTGTGGGTCAGACTGTTTAAAAGAAGAAAAGAAATAGAAAATGGAAGGAGATGTTTTCTATCTCTTTAAATAAAAACACTTAAGGTGACCCCATGCTGGCTATTCTACCTCTGGTTCTTTACATAGTTAATAGTTTACGTTGTTATATGTAGGATTTGGTAATATTGAAACATTTGTATCTGGATAAGTGTGATTCAATCCAATTTTCTTTGAAAAACATCTAACATGGAATACCTGTTCCTGGATAGCAAAACATGGGATTTCAGATTAAACTTTTTGAACAGCTGGGCCCAGGACATTAGACTTCCTATAAATACATATTATTGTTAATGTTATAATGTTGTTGTCTCATAAAGACATACATATAAACAACTGTGTTTAATTTCCCAGCTCAGTCTGTGTCAGTATGTTGGGAATATGTTGCTGACTGAGATGCAGCAGGAAGTTTCCAGAAACCTTCGTCCTAACTAGCTCGTCCTCGTTCATCCACTTGTGGAGGAGTTTGTAGTTCTACACCTGGTAAACACCTACAAACACACATGAACAGGTAGGATGTTGTTATTTTCAAACTTTTTCACATTTTGTGATGATGCAGCTTTATGATTAAATCTTAAATTCAGGTTTCTCTCATCAATGAAACAACAGAACAGTCATGTGTTGTAACAACTGAGTAAACAGACTGTATATGTCCTCTCTCTGTCCTGTAATAAGTGAACTCTGAGCTCATGTGTTTGTGACTCTTCACCTCTGTCTCCTCTCACAGGGAGAAGATGATCTGCAGCATCCTGCTGCTCATCATCCTGACCTCCTGTGTCTCTGGTTAGTTTACAGCTTCACTTTATTATCCACTAACACTAAACAAAGAATCACTAAAGTGTCCACAGAAACATGTGGAGATGGAGTTTAAAGTTGTCAGTGTGTCTGCTCCTCACTTTTCCTCATAGGCGTTGATTTCGGTGGGGACGGTGGGTACTCGTACCACTTTTTTTTGAAAACCTCGAGTTCAATTTAGTTAAAAAAAATGAAGTTCATAACACATATAATTCTTGAGCGACAGATGCCAACAAATCCACCAAAATCTCTTTCCCCACAGGGCAGCACAGATACAGCCGCTCTGCTGCTGCGCTGGCTACACGCTTCTCTGTTCACAACACTGCAGCAACTGTAACATTGGGATAAGTTCTAGGTTGGGGGAGGGGTGTTTGGCACGTGTTTCCCAAATGGAACTTGTTGCTTTGACATGGATACATGGAGCAGAACATAGTGGGTCATACAGTATGTCTAATGCTTTTTGAAAACTTTTTATTCATTTACATTAGTAAGCTACAGGACAGCGTCTTTCAAAACATGACATGCACGAAAGAGAAAAAAAAAATGAATGCGTCTCTGTCCCCAGCACATTTCAAATCAAAGTGACGCCCTTGCTTTCCCTCTCTGTCTCCTCAACAGGAACATTTGTAGTGAATGTGACCCAGACCTCCTATCAGGCAGAGGAGAACCACGACATCACACTGGAGTGGACCTTCACAACCAACCCTCCCAGTTCCTCCAACTCTCTTTATATCGTCTGTGTACTGTTAAATAATCTCAGGCCCTCAGTCCTGTTTTATCTCCATGAAGGAGTTGAGGCCCCAGAGTTTCAGCATGAACAACGAGTGAACCCTCTTGTCAGTCGCATGGTCTTTGTGTTGGGAGGCGGGCAGATAGCCACATAGATATACATAGATATCATTTATTAATTATATATTATTATTAAAATTTAATATTTTGTGTTTAATAAATAATTGTTAAATGTAGTACAGAGTCTGTAGTCTATCGCACAAACGCTCGAGGAATGCTGCAAACATCTGACAGCCAGTAGGAATTACCTGGGAGAACATACGTGTCACAAACGGCAATTCCACAACTGTACAACAACGTGAAAGACGACGTACTAAAGGAGATCAAAGACATATCGTGGATTTTTAAAATGTCTTCCAGTTCCAGTGTTAAATATTCTTTAGAAATAAAAGTGTATTGATCTTTTGAAAAGGTGTACCTGCATTATTATGCCATTATCATTATATTAGATGAAAGTGGTATCGGAACGACAATATTATCGTTAATCGCAATAATTTCTGGGACAATTTATCGTCCGGCTAACAGCCAGTCAGTCTGACAGACAGCCAGAGGTGGAGATGTTGTGGGGACAATACAGGCCAGTATTATGTTGCACGCTCCCGGTGGTTTCTATTGGACATTTGGTCTGTTATGATTTGAAACAGATGTGCTAAATATATGACACTGTATTTGTGAATGATAAACATGTGTTTGTTTCCATGAGTTTGTTGTGGGTCAGACTGTTTAAAAGAAGAAAAGAAATAGAAAATGGAAGGAGATGTTTTCTATCTCTTTAAATAAAAACACTTAAGGTGACCCCATGCTGGCTATTCTACCTCTGGTTCTTTACATAGTTAATAGTTTACGTTGTTATATGTAGGATTTGGTAATATTGAAACATTTGTATCTGGATAAGTGTGATTCAATCCAATTTTCTTTGAAAAACATGTAACATGTAACATGGAATACCTGTTCCTGGATAGCAAAACATGGGATTTCAGATTAAACTTTTTTGACATTTGACATTAGACTTCCTATAAATACATATTATTGTTAATGTTATAATGTTGTTGTCTCATAAAGACATACATATAAACAACTGTGTTTAATTTCCCAGCTCAGTCTGTGTCAGTATGTTGGGAATATGTTGCTGACTGAGATGCAGCAGGAAGTTTCCAGAAACCTTCGTCCTAACTAGCTCGTCCTCGTTCATCTACTTGTGGAGGAGTTTGTAGTTCTACACCTGGTAAACACCTACAAACACACATGAACAGGTAGGATGTTGTTATTTTCAAACTTTTTCACATTTTGTGATGTTGCAGCTTGATGATTAAATCTTAAATTCAGGTTTCTCTCATCAATGAAACAACAGAACAGTCATGTGTTGTAACAACTGAGTAAACAGACTGTATATGTCCTCTCTCTGTCCTGTAATAAGTGAACTCTGAGCTCATGTGTTTGTGACTCTTCACCTCTGTCTCCTCTCACAGGGAGAAGATGATCTGCAGCATCCTGCTGCTCATCATCCTGACCTCCTGTGTCTCTGGTTAGTTTACAGCTTCACTTTATTATCCACTAACACTAAACAAAGAATCACTAAAGTGTCCACAGAAACATGTGGAGATGGAGTTTAAAGTTGTCAGTGTGTCTGCTCCTCACTTTTCCTCATAGGCGTTGATTTCGGTGGGGACGGTGGGTACTCGTACCACTTTTTTTTTTTTCACAACCTCGAGCTCAATTTAGTTAAAAAAAATGAAGTTCATAACACATATAATTCTTGAGCGACAGATGCCAACAAATCCACTAAAATCTCTTTCCCCACAGGGCAGCACAGACACAGCTGCTCTGCCGCTGCGCTGGCTACACGCTTCTCTGTTCACAACACTGCAGCAACTGTAACATTGGGATACGTTCTAGGTTGGGGGAGGGGTGTTTGGCACGTGTTTCCCAAATGGAACTTGTTGCTTTGACATGGATACATGGAGCAGAACATAGTGGGTCATACAGTATGTCTAATGCTTTTTGAAAACTTTTTATTCATTTACATTAATAAGCTACAGGACAGCGTCTTTCAAAACATGACATGCACGAAAGAGAAAAAAAAATGAATGCGTCTCTGTCCCCAGCACATTTCAAATCAAAGTGACGCCCTTGCTTTCCCTCTCTGTCTCCTCAACAGGAACATTTGTAGTGCATGTGACCCAGACCTCCTATCAGGCAGAGGAGAACCACGACATCACACTGGAGTGGACCTTCACAACCAACCCTCCCAGTTCCTCCAACTCTCTTTATATCGTCTGTGTACTGTTAACTGATCTCAGGCCCTCAGTCCTGTTTTATCTCCATGAAGGAGTTGAGGTCCCAGAGTCTCAGGATGAACAGTTTGCAGGACGAGTCCAGTGGGACAAAGACGTCCTCAGAGAAGGACGACTCAGACTTCATGTGTCCAGACTCAGGACTGAAGACTCGGGACAGTATGAGTGTAAAGTGTTCACAAGTAATGAGAGTAGCTCTGGTAAATGTTGGCTCCATGTCACTGGTAAGTTGATGCAGAACTTTCTTTCTGCTTCAATTCAGCAGCTTTTTAGATATATAACAAGACAACTTTGAACTTCCACAATCATTACACTTCTTCGTCTTATAGGAAAATGTTTTCCTTCACATGAATGAAACAGATGTGTTTGGTCTCTTTACAGCAGCGAGGGATCGGCCTGAACCTGAGACACCAAACACAACAAGTCCACCAAAACCAGAGAGTTGGGATATGTTCCTATTCTGCTATTTAATAATCGTGCTTGTAATGTCTGTACTGTTCTGTCTGTATCTCCCCTGGTGGTTTTTAAAAAAAAAAGTTCAGCAGGTGAATCAGTGGATACAGTTAAAAACTGTAATGAGATAAAACTGTTAGAGTTCATGTTTATAGCAAAGAAACTCCCCCACACTGTCTAACTCGTGTCTTGCCTGATATATATATATATATATATATATATATATATATATATATATATCTTCTGCTCCGATGTTATCTGACAGGTTTCAAATGTTTGTTTCATCTGACGTATAATATGATTCATTTTTCACACCGAAATGTTTCCTTTGTATTTCAAATACCTCGCTTTAAAAAATGTAGATGTTCAACCTGAGGAGTCCACAATAACTGGAAGATTTGGACTAAATAAAGTTACTTTAAATGTTCTTTTTTGGCTGTGATATCTGAAAACGTTGCAGCTCTAACTGATCATATTGAACTTCTGTTGAGTTGTTGAATTGGAACAAGAAATGGGAGAAAGAAATCAGGTCGTTTTTTACATCTACTTTTTATTCTACTTTTGTTCTACCTCCAGTCAATCTGGTTGTAGGCGTAATTTACAGGGGGGATGGGGGTTACAACCCCCCAATAATCAAAACTGGCCAGTGCAACCCCCCCTAAATGCACTTTACGCAGGCCTTTTTGAGAATATGCATACATTACTAAGATACCCAGTCTTGACTGAAGAGAGAGGGACAATTTACTCATTTAACTTCAAAAGGTGTCTGCAGAACTGAGGATAAAACTTTTATTGAAAAGGTTGAATAAAATGTTGACGCGTATAATAACTTATAGTCTGAACTGAGGAGGATGCTGAGTGACATTACATAGACAGTACATACACTATACAACTTTCTTAAAAATAATGAATGAAGAAATTATAGAAGGTTTAATGAAATATTGTGTCCCAGGTCTCCAAAGAGCTATGGGAGCTCATTTTGGGTTAAATCAAGTTGGTGCTGTGCCACATTTGGCCACACGATGTCCGCACACTCTCTCTTACCCAGTCACTCACATAGTGTGTGATCTCTCTGCCTTTGGTTGTGGCTCCTTTCCTCAGAGTCTGTGTTTTGACCCCTGCAGGTCGGACTCCATCCATTTCCCTCTATGACAGTCGCCGTGCTGTATCAAAATGAACTCTACAGGGGACCAGTGTGGTGTGATCCAGATCTCACTAAGACAGGAAGGACTGAATGTCTTTTCACTGATCTGAGGCTCAACGACACAGGCACCTAAACATTTATCCCTGGCGTTAACGAAGATAGTCGCAGCAAGAGATGTGATCTCAATGTTACAGGTAAGCTGACATCATACATAGAACCACTTACATATCATGCTAAGAAAAAAACCACACAGTAGCTCTGACTCAACCATTCATACACTCTGTACAAGGCTGTAAAACCACTGGTTGGTGTTAACGTCATTGTGAATGACTCAACCATTCACTGTAGGCTAATTTCATGTTGCATGATGTGTGTAATGAAACTGTTGTAAAAAGTTGTTGAGGTTTTGAGCTGCATAAGATGCTCCTGTTGCGTGATAGTAATCCCGATGGCTCCAAAGGATAAATCTTTGTCGAGTACCTCCTTTGTTTGTTCAGTCAGAGCAGTGATAAGGCGTCCTGTAGATAATGTGTCAGTTATTCACACTGGAGCTCACTGAGCGAGGGCGGGGCGACGGAGAAGTATGACTCTAATCAACAAGATGACTCCCCGTGTTGTCAGATTTCAGATTTAAATGCTGATTAGTGCATTCTGCTAAAGGAGACTTTTAGCCTCAATAACGACAAAAGCACCTGACCAAGCGTCCATTTTACCAGATGGCAGTGAGAATGTGTTGGCAGGAGACACAACTCGGACCGCTGCAGGACATGAAGAGACATGATGGTCCCACTGGAGTTTTAACACATTCAGGGATATTACTGTTATCTTTTTTAATTTTTTTTTTACATAGGCCTACGTACTGCTGCATAGTTAGAGTATCTGCCTCTCTGCAGCTCTATGAAGAGTTATTGTTCTTCTCCACCTGTCCCAACAGGACCGTGGTAAAGTTGGTTTTATATTGGACATTGGATATTCGACACATTCGAAAAATCTATTATGCGGCTTGCCATTTTGACTTATTCATGTCAAAATACTTCTGATGAACTCAGCTAACTCCCCTATACATTGCACAAAGCTGTTTTTTAAAAAAAAACATCCTATGATTTTTTTAAATATTTTTTTATTATTTTTATTATTTTATTTTATCTTTGTAGACCCAATTTGACTCATGCAGAAGATGGTTCCAAGATCTCTGCACTCCAGCAACCGGAATGGTACATGTTCCAGAAGAATATTTTCAATGTACACTGTGTGAAAAACAATAAATAACTAGAACTGCAAGCAGTTATGACAGGGTCGTGAGTAGCCCCCGACGACCCGGGGAGCGTGCGAAAGTGAGACCCAAAGCGTAGCGGTGAGGAGGCAAACGTCAGTAAATATCGACATGTGTGAGCCGCAAGGTCTGTGCAACCCATTCTCATTCCGAACTCGTAAAATAAGGACGTTTGGACAGTGGCTGTCAGCGTCTGATGCAACGAAAAAGGCGCCTTTCAGCGTGTTGGTGTAACGCACCGGGGAGAGCAGCAGTTAGATAGGATTTAGCGAGTAGTATGTAAGGGCAAATTTCCGTGTATGGTGGTTGGTTGGGGGGGGTAGATGGGTCAAACACAGGACTGTCACCTAGGAGAGTGGGGTTCACGTCCCGCTTGTCATGCTTGCTATAGTCGTTTTTTTCTTTCCTCCCGCGTGTCACAGAACCGTACGCCCACCCACGACCTTTTCCTTAACATAACTGCGTCAAAAGGGACGGCAATAGTCCCGACCAAGCGCGTTTACTTAAAGCGCTAAAGGAGACTTTTAGCGTCAATAAGAACGACAAAGGCACCTGACCAAGCGTCCATATTTTACGAGATGAGTGTGAGAACCTGTTGGTCTGTGGGACGTTGCCGTTGCAAATGTCCCATTAACATTGATTGAGTAGAAGGGCCGAAACTGGTCTACTTGGCTACAGCGCCCCTTAATGGCCGATCTTCTTAAAATGTGTGGGGGACCCCCGGAGGGTCATAGCAAACTAGGATCTAAAGTTTTGTGTTGGTAGCATTTATTTTGGTTGAGATATGTCAAAGTTGGTGTTTTCATAGTTACCTACACAAATTTGTTGTTGGAGTTAGCTAAGTTCACCAAAAGTGGTTTGACATGAATAGGTCAAAATGGCAAGCCAAATAATAGATTTCTCTAATATGTCGAATAGCCAACGTCCAAGATAAAACCAACTTTACCACGGTCCCAATAGATGTATAGAAAAAAAATGTATAGAAAAATAACTTATTTAAAAGTAAAAAAAATCCACAATCCTTACATTTCCTTCTCTTGTAGTGAAATGGTTTTTCTTCACATGAATGAAACAGATGTGTTTGGTCTCTTTACAGCAGCGAGGGATCGGCCTGAACCTGAGACACCAAACACAACAAGTCCACCAAACACAACAAGTCCACCACAACCAGAGAGTCGGGAAAGGATCGGTCTCTACTGTGGACTGACAGCAGCTCTGCTGGGTTTTTGTTTCTGTTTTTTCAGACTCTTTCTGTCTAGAAATCAAGATTCCTACTCAGAGAAAAGTTACAGTTCTGCAGGTGGAAACAGTTTAATCAACAACTATAATGAGACAAAACTGGTAGAATCCAGTTACATACTACAGGGCCCCAGAAAATACTAGTTCCCCATTGTCTGTCAGGTTACAACTTTGATGCTTCACACACACATCAGCAAAATAAACACAAACCAACTGAAAAGTGGATTGAAACACATCTTTCCTTTATATTCCTCAGTTAGTGACTGGGTGACCGTTGTTTCCTCCATCATTTCTGTCTGTAACTTGTTAGACAGATCTGAATATTGAAATACTCGCCTCGTATTCCACACAGGCTACAGCTCATATGTGCAGTTTTTAAAACCTTTTTCATTTAAACTTCTACCAGACTTCATATACAGCTTTTACTTTAACACATAGAGCTTTAACCTTTTCTTTTTGTAATGTGCACTTTAAACTGAAATGTACTGGTCCTGTTGTATTATTGTCTGTTACTTCCAGCAGAGGGAGCTCTTCACTAGAAGAAGAAATGCTCCATGTCTGCCTGCAGGTTTTCATTGACCTTTATCACCTGAGACTCTGGTTAATCGTCTCGTTGTGTAACTGAAACTGTAACTTCTCCACTGCCATCATCGAGTCCATCTTCACCTCCTCCGTCACCGTCTGGTACGCTGCTGCCACCTCCAAGGACAAGGGCAGAGTGCAGCGTACCGTCTCTACTGAGACCCTCTAGTTATTGTTTCTTTTACATGTATTGGTCATTTTTTATGTTTATGTATGAACTAAATACTGACTACAGTGGAGCTGTTCGACTAATGTTACCGGATTAAAACACTAGTAACTAACAAAAAATAAAATCACTCGAAAATAGAAACGAAAAAAGGCCTGTTTTTTCATATTCATAGACCGGATGTTGTCATTTCCAATGCAACAGCGCCAGTGTAGGCTACCGCTGTCAGTGTTGCTTTCAGCCCAGGCTAAAATGACTTTGAAAACCTAGCTATACTCTTGATAATGCTTGGAGGGACTTTTATTTCATAATGTCACATTTCTTTATTCCCCTCTCTCCCTGCCTTCCTCTGACTCTCTGTCTCTACCAACTGGCTAACCAGCTGAGGACTTGACTTTCAGTTCACAGCTGTAACGTTACTGTTACATTAACGTTACCGTTACAGCGCCGAAGTCTGGTCCCAGAAAACTTTCGGCTGCTGCCGTTAAGCTTGCTGATCTGGCAGAAAGTCACCGGCGGTTCGGGATCAGATCATGGGGATCAGACCTCCGGTGCTGGGTCTAATGTTATAATGTTCGCTGCTGCCGCTGCAGCTAGCTAGCAGGTGTAACCTAACCTGTGACCTGGGTCCCCGGTTCGCTCTATGTCCGCTCCCCGGTGCTGACTGACTCTGGTCCGTCTGCAGAGCTGGCGTTACCCGCTCTAGCTAAGCTGGGAATCAGACCAATCTGCTGCACTCGTGTTTTATTCATATTTTCTTTTCTTTGCAGATAGTGATATGCTTTGATGCACTGATGTCAGGCAGGCTTGCTAGTTGCTTTTAGTCTGAGTCTGCGAGATATCCAAACTTCCTTTGAACATAACGTGCAAATAAATAGACGGAAATAAATAAAAGTCCCCTGAAATAAATACAAGTAAAACATATAGGCTATTGAACTATAATGACTAATGTTAGGCTATAGTTTCCCTCAACTGCAGCCTGGTTTAAAGCTAAACTGGTCAATATGGGAGGCTCCACCGGTGCTAGTCATGGATGGATTAACAGAACGTGCTACTGCCTTGAAAATGCAATATGCGGTCTCAGAATATGAAAAATGAAAATCGAAGCATGTTTTACATTTTCACTTCCCCTTTTGACAATGAAAAGACACTTAAGCTCTAGTTGCTCCAGAGACTTGTGACCTCTGACCTCAGCTAATTTACATATAAAGAGAAGTTGTGGCTCTACGTGTTCTTGAGATTTGCTGTCATCTCTTAATCCAAACACATGCTGCACAGTTGGGTTTGTGGTTTAGCTCATGACTTTATACTAGCTTAGTGGTAGAGAAAAGGGATCAGACTCACAAACTGGACCTCTGTCCTCCGGACTGCTGGTTGGGATCTTAAATAGCTGAAGACACACAAGGTAATGTGTGAATGTGTTGATGTTGGTGTTGTCATGATGTGAATCCTGTTGTACAGATTTAGTGTGTGAGGGTTGGTGGATTAGACCAGAAGTTAACAGATAATAATGTGGTCGGTTCTCTCAGTAAAGAGACAGTTCAACAACAACAGTATTTTTATATTTTCTTTTGTACATCACAGTGTAAAACACTATTTTAGGCAATTTCTGGAGCTATTTTGAATCAGTTTTCTAATCAGTGTCTGAAGTTGAAGTCACTGCTCGTTACTGCAGCTCAAACATGAGTTTAACATGTCAACAGGTATAAAAAAACACATATAAACTAACCCTAACTTGATGTAACAAACCGTAGACTGTAGCCAATATAAAGAATTGTTCTTCATATTGGCTACAGTCTATGGTTTTAATCTTGGGTTCTTATTTTAGTTTGATTCATAAAATGTTTTAAAGAAAAGGACTCTAACAGTGTTTCTGCCTAATTTTCATTTAGTGTTAAAATGATGTTTTGTGTAAAAGATAGTTGGTTCATTAGAAGCGGTTATTCTGTAACCCTTATGTTAATTTGATGTTATTATGTATTGTATTCAACATGTTTAGTTAACATAACTGGAAGAGAAAATAAGTGAAGAGAAACTGAACAGGGTGGAATGTTTACCCAGTCTACGTGTTTCTAGTTCTACCACAGCTCAGAGGTGAAGAAGTGTTTTTCTGTCTAGTTGATAGACTTTATTTTAGTATGACATGTGATGCCTTTTCCTAAAGTGGCACGAAATGTTTAAACATGTCAAATATTTTCTAGATTTAGATTTTGTAGGTTACAGTTGGAACACATTTCTGCACGTTCTGTTGTTCTGGGTCAAATACGACCTGCATTTTGAACTAATGATGTTAGTTTCACCGGAGAAATCAAATAGAAGGGTTATTACGGGTTATGGGAAATCTTGAACCTGCGAAAGTGTACACTGACATGCCTTTCTTCAATTCTTTCTTTTTTGTGTGGCCATGATGATAACCGAGCAGCACTATAGGAGCCACGTATATTATGTTTGTTTATGGTTTATAGTTTTCACCTATTACGTAACGTAGGACGTCATGGGGGTTGGTCTGACAATAAACATTTATACATATTCTATCATATCATCTATTTACACACCTGGACACCTGCATGGCGGAGGCTAGAGAGGGGGTAAGCTTGGGTTTTTGCATTTTCTGTTGACCGCAAGTTTCTCCACATTTACGTTCACCTTTTTGCATTATTTTTCAGGCAATTGGATTTTGTTTATTCATATTTTTTCCGACTTTCAAACGAACAATAAAAAGTCGAAAGCATATCTCAGAGTGGATCTGAATTATTCTAACGGCGCGTCATACAGGTGATTGTTCCCTGACTCAGCATCTCGGCGGCTTATGGAGGTCGCAAAGAAGCCGCTACAAGCACATTTGACAGTTCAAAAAATCAACCTGTCAGCGCAGCGCTTACTTATCAGCCAACAGATTCACTGATATTGATTTATCTGCAATAAACTGATGTTAGTCGTGTGTGAAAAAGCAGGAAGAGGAACAGGATCAGCTGTTGTAACAACTGAGTAAACAGACTGTATATGTCCTCTCTCTGTCCTGTAATAAGTGAACTCTGAGCTCATGTGTTTGTGACTCTTCACCTCTGTCTCCTCTCACAGGGAGAAGATGATCTGCAGCATCCTGCTGCTCATCATCCTGACCTCCTGTGTCTCTGGTTAGTTTACAGCTTCACTTTATTATCCACTAACACTAAACAAAGAATCACTAAAGTGTCCACAGAAACATGTGGAGATGGAGTTTAAAGTTGTCAGTGTGTCTGCTCCTCACTTTTCCTCATAGGCGTTGATTTCGGTGGGGACGGTGGGTACTCGTACCACTTTTTTTTTTAAAAACCTCGAGCTCAATTTAGTTAAAAAAAATGAAGTTCATAACACATATAATTCTTGAGCGACAGATGCCAACAAATCCACTAAAATCTCTTTCCCCACAGGGCAGCACAGACACAGCCGCTCTGCCGCTGCGCTGGCTACACGCTTCTCTGTTCACAACACTGCAGCAACTGTAACATTGGGATATGTTCTAGGTTGGGGGAGGGGTGTTTGGCACGTGTTTCCCAAATGGAACTTGTTGCTTTGACATGGATACATGGAGCAGAACATAGTGGGTCATACAGTATGTCTAATGCTTTTTGAAAACTTTTTTATTCATTTACATTAGTAAGCTACAGGACAGCGTCTTTCAAAACATGACATGCACGAAAGAGAAAAAAAAATGAATGCGTCTCTGTCCCCAGCACATTTCAAATCAAAGTGACGCCCATGCTTTCCCTCTCTGTCTCCTCAACAGGAACATTTGTAGTGAATGTGACCCAGACCTCCTATCAGGCAGAGGAGAACCACGACATCACACTGGAGTGGACCTTCACAACCAACCCTCCCAGTTCCTCCAACTCTCTTTATATCTTCTGTGAACTGTTAAATAATCTCAGGCCCTCAGTCCTGTTTTATCTCCATGAAGGAGTTGAGGCCCCAGAGTTTCAGCATGAACAGTTTGCAGGGACGAGTCCAGTGGGACAAAGACGTCCTCAGAGAAGGACGACTCAGACTTCATGTGTCCAGACTCAGGACTGAAGACTCGGGACAGTATGAGTGTAAAGTGTTCACAAGTAATGAGAGTAGCTCTGGTAAATGTTGGCTCCATGTCACTGGTAAGTTGATGCAGAACTTTCTTTCTGCTTCAATTCAGCAGCTTTTTAGATATATAACAAGACAACTTTGAACTTCCACAATCATTACACTTCTTCGTCTTATAGGAAAATGTTTTCCTTCACATGAATGAAACAGATGTGTTTGGTCTCTTTACAGCAGCGAGGGATCGGCCTGAACCTGAGACACCAAACACAACAAGTCCACCACGACCAGAGAGTTGGGATATGTTCCTATTCTGCTATTTAATAATCAAGCTTGTAATGCCTAAACTCTGTCTGTATCTCCCCTGGTGTTTTTTGTTTCCAGCTGTTATATAAGATTAAAAAACAAAGTTCAGCAGGTGAATCAGTGGATACAGTTAAAAACTGTAATGAGATAAAACTGTTAGAGTTCATGTTTATAGCAAAGAAACTCCCCCACACTGTCTAACTCGTGTCTTGCCTGATATATATATATATATATATATATATATATATATATATATATATATATATATATATATATATATATATATATATATCTAAGATGAGCTCTTCATTTGATACATATACCTTTTGTTAAGCTTCCAGCTGTGATCATTGAGACGATCAGGATCTTTAAACGGAGAGATCTTCTGCTCCGATGTTATCTGACAGGTTTCAAATGTTTGTTTCATCTGACGTATAATATGATTCATTTTTCACACCGAAATGTTTCCTTTGTATTTCAAATACCTCGCTTTAAAAAATGTAGATGTTCAACCTGAGGAGTCCACAATAACTGGAAGATTTGGACTAAATAAAGTTACTTTAAATGTTCTTTTTTGGCTGTGATATCTGAAAACGTTGCAGCTCTAACTGATCATATTGAACTTCTGTTGAGTTGTTGAATTGGAACAAGAAATGGGAGAAAGAAATCAGGTCGTTTTTTACATCTACTTTTTATTCTACTTTTATTCTACCTCCAGTCAATCTGGTTGTAGGCGTAATTTACAGGGGGGATGGGGGTTACAACCCCCCAATAATCAAAACTGGCCAGTGCAACCCCCCCTAAATGCACTTTACGCAGGCCTTTTTGAGAATATGCATACATTACTAAGATACCCAGTCTTGACTGAAGAGAGAGAGAGACAATTTACTCATTTAACTTCAAAAGGTGTCTGCAGAACTGAGGATAAAACTTTTATTGAAAAGGTTGAATAAAATGTTGACGTGTATAATAACTTATAGTCTGAACTGAGGAGGATGCTGAGTGACATTACATAGACAGTACATACACTATACAACTTTCTTAAAAATAATGAATGAAGAAATTATAGAAGGTTTAATGAAATATTGTGTCCCAGGTCTCCAAAGAGCTATGGGAGCTCATTTTGGGTTAAATCAAGTTGGTGCTGTGCCACATTTGGCCACACGATGTCCTCACACTCTCTCTTACCCAGTCACTCACATAGTGTGTGATCTCTCTGCCTTTGGTTGTGGCTCCTTTCCTCAGAGTCTGTGTTTTGACCCCTGCAGGTCGGACTCCATCCATTTCCCTCTATGACAGTCGCCGTGCTGTATCAAAATGAACTCTACAGGGGACCAGTGTGGTGTGATCCAGATCTCACTAAGACAGGAAGGACTGAATGTCTTTTCACTGATCTGAGGCTCAACGACACAGGCACCTAAACATTTATCCCTGGCGTTAACGAAGATAGTCGCAGCAAGAGATGTGATCTCAATGTTACAGGTAAGCTGACATCATACATAGAACCACTTACATATCATGCTAAGAAAAAAACACACAGTAGCTCTGACTCAACCATTCATACACTCTGTACAAGGCTGTAAAACCACTGGTTGGTGTTAACGTCATTGTGAATGACTCAACCATTCACTGTAGGCTAATTTCATGTTGCATGATGTGTGTAATGAAACTGTTGTAAAAAGTTGTTGAGGTTTTGAGCTGCATAAGATGCTCCTGTTGCGTGATAGTAATCCTAAAAATATTATGAGTCACTGTATAAAAACTATGAATTATTAGAGTGCAAATCCAACTTAATTGACTGAACTCATATTTGTAACAGAATAAGCTTTTTGTGTGTTGTTTCGGGATGAATCATTACAATATATATTCGATTAGTAAATTAACAATTTGGAAAAGTGTTTTGACTGTTTACTTTCACTTTGAAAAAAGATAACAAAAACAGCTGCAGCCGCTCCTCCTTAGTGTCCCGAGCTGAGCTGGAGGACAGGTAGGACTACATATCCTGAGTCACACATTTTCAGAGTAGAGAAGCAGTTCGTCCTTCTATCTCATAACTCAGGAGACCCAAAACATCTCGCTGCTCGCGCTTCTTCAAAACAAGTAAGTATAAAACATATTTCATGATTCACAGTTTGTTTTTATTGTGTACATCAACTGTGGGACATTTACTGATATTTAGACAGACAAACATGTTCATTTACTCTCAGATTAGAAAATGATTCAAACTAATTGGTCCAAGTTTTATATTTGTATTATTATCTATTATTCTAAAAGTTCCTCCAGGATTTGATCTTCAGACATATTGTGATCTTCAGTTGATAAATGACAGGACAAAGTGTTGTTTTAAACTTAGTTTTAGGCTTTTTCTCGATGTTGGTTTGGATGATCAGTTACATTTTATTTAGTGTCAAGTTCATACAACAGGATGACTTGTTTCCCTTTAAGTCTTTAAAGCTCCAATAACGAACATAATTTAAATATATATTATAGAAATATATGAGTTTGTCCCCATAAAATAATCCCCCAAACAGCTGTCAATATCAAACAAAATAACATGTCATTGATCATTGTATATTAACTATTAGCAATGACCCAACCATCAGAGATGAACCATCAAAAGTAGTTTCTAACTATTACATCCCGTGTTGCGATAAAGTCAATAAATCAATTAATCGCAAAATAAAAAAAATGAGCTAGATGATTTTTCCATTTGCACGCTTGTTTGTTTTCCTTGTCTCTCTCTCTCTCTCTCTCTCTCTCTCTCTCTCTCTCTCTCTCTCTCTCTCTCTCTCTCTCTCTCTCTCTCTCTCTCTCTCTCTCTCTCTCTCTCTCTCTCTCTCTCTCTCTCTCTCTCTCTCTCTCTCTCTCTCTCTCTCTCTCTCTCTCTCTCTCTCTCTCTCTCTCTCTCTCTCTCTCTCTCTCTCTCTCTCTCTCTGTGTCTCTCTCTCTCTCTCTCTCTCTCTCTCTCTGTGTCTCTGTGTCTCTCTCTCTCTCTCTCTCTCTCTCTCTCTCTCTCTCTCTCTCTCTCTCTCTCTGTGTCTCTGTCTCTCTCTCTCTCTCTGTCTCTCTCTCTCTGTCTCTCTCTCTCTTTCTCTCTCTCTCTCTCTTTCTCTCTCGTCTCTCTGCTCTCTCTCTCTCTCTCTCTCTCTCTCTCTCTCTCTCTGTCTCTCTCTCTCTCTCTCTCTCTCTCTCTCTCTCTCTCTGTGTCTCTCTCTCTCTCTCTCTCTCTCTCTCTCTCTCTCTCTCTCTCTCTCTCTCTCTCTCTCTCTCTCTCTCTCTCTCTCTGTCTCTCTGTCTCTCTCTCTCTCTGTCTCTCTCTCTCTCTCTCTCTCTCTCTCTCTCTCTCTCTCTCTCTCTCCCTCCCTCCCCCCCAAAGAGACTGGATGACCACTCTCGGTTCCGTAGCGTAATGACGAGTGAACCCTCTTGTCAGTCGCATGGTCTTTGTGTTGGGAGGCGGGCAGATAGCCACATAGATATACATAGATATCATTTATTAATTATATATTATTATTAAAATGTTATATTTTGTGTTTAATAAATAATTGTTAAATGTAGTACAGAGTCTGTAGTCTATCGCACAAACGCTCGAGGAATGCTGCAAACATCTGACAGCCAGTAGGAATTACCTGGAAGAACATACGTGTCACAAACGGCAATTCCACAACTGTACAACAACGTGAAAGACGACGTACTAAAGGAGATCAAAGACATATCGTGGATTTTTAAAAATGTCTTCCAGTTCCAGTGTTAAATATTCTTTAGAAATAAAAGTGTATTGATCTTTGAAAAGGTGTACCTGCATTATTATGCCATTATCATTATATTAGATGAAAGTGGTATCGGAACGACAATATTATCGTTAATCGCAATAATTTCTGGGACAATTTATCGTCCGGCTAACAGCCAGTCAGTCTGACAGACAGCCAGAGGTGGAGATGTTGTGGGGACAATACAGGCCAGTATTATGTTGCACGCTCCCGGTGGTTTCTATTGGACATTTGGTCTGTTATGATTTGAAACAGATGTGCTAAATATATGACACTGTATTTGTGAATGATAAACATGTGTTTGTTTCCATGAGTTTGTTGTGGGTCAGACTGTTTAAAAGAAGAAAAGAAATAGAAAATGGAAGGAGATGTTTTCTATCTCTTTAAATAAAAACACTTAAGGTGACCCCATGCTGGCTATTCTACCTCTGGTTCTTTACATAGTTAATAGTTTACGTTGTTATATGTAGGATTTGGTAATATTGAAACATTTGTATCTGGATAAGTGTGATTCAATCCAATTTTCTTTGAAAAACATGTAACATGTAACATGGAATACCTGTTCCTGGATAGCAAAACATGGGATTTCAGATTAAACTTTTTTGACATTTGACATTAGACTTCCTATAAATACATATTATTTTTATGTTTTTAACTTTGTTGCCTAATAAAGACATACATATAAACAACTGTGTTTAATTTCCCAGCTCAGTCTGTGTCAGTATGTTGGGAATATGTTGCTGACTGAGATGCAGCAGGAAGTTTCCAGAAACCTTCATCCTAACTAGCTCGTCCTCGTTCATCCACTTGTGGAGGAGTTTGTAGTTCTACACCTGGTAAACACCTACAAACACACATGAACAGGTAGGATGTTGTTATTTTCAAACTTTTTCACATTTTGTGATGATGCAGCTTGATGATTAAATCTTAAATTCAGGTTTCTCTCATCAATGAAACAACAGAACAGTCATGTGTTGTAACAACTGAGTAAACAGACTGTATATGTCCTCTCTCTGTCCTGTAATAAGTGAACTCTGAGCTCATGTGTTTGTGACTCTTCACCTCTGTCTCCTCTCACAGGGAGAAGATGATCTGCAGCATCCTGCTGCTCATCATCCTGACCTCCTGTGTCTCTGGTTAGTTTACAGCTTCACTTTATTATCCACTAACACTAAACAAAGAATCACTAAAGTGTCCACAGAAACATGTGGAGATGGAGTTTAAAGTTGTCAGTGTGTCTGCTCCTCACTTTTCCTCATAGGCGTTGATTTCGGTGGGGGACGGTGGGTACTGCACTCACTTTTTTTTGAAAACCTCGAGCTCAATTTAGTTAAAAAAAATATAAGTTCATAACACATATAATTCTTGAGCGACAGATGCCAACAAATCCACCAAAATCTCTTTCCCCACAGGGCAGCACAGATACAGCCGCTCTGCTGCTGCGCTGGCTACACGCTTCTCTGTTCACAACACTGCAGCAACTGTAACATTGGGATAAGTTCTAGGTTGGGGGAGGGGTGTTTGGCACGTGTTTCCCAAATGGAACTTGTTGCTTTGACATGGATACATGAAGCAGAACATAGTGGGTCATACAGTATGTCTAATGCTTTTTGAAAACTTTTTATTCATTTACATTAGTAAGCTACAGGACAGCGTCTTTCAAAACATGACATGCACGAAAGAGAGAAAAAAAAAATGAATGCGTCTCTGTCCCCAGCACATTTCAAATCAAAGTGACGCCCTTGCTTTCCCTCTCTGTCTCCTCAACAGGAACATTTGTAGTGCATGTGACCCAGACCTCCTATCAGGCAGAGGAGAACCACGACATCACACTGGAGTGGACCTTCACAACCAACCCTCCCAGTTCCTCCAACTCTCTTTATATCTTCTGTGTACTGTTAAATAATCTCAGGCCCTTAGTCCTGTTTTATCTCCATGAAGGAGTTGAGGCCCCAGAGTTTCAGCATGAACAGTTTGCAGGACGAGTCCAGTGGGACAAAGACGTCCTCAGAGAAGGACGACTCAGACTTCATGTGTCCAGACTCAGGACTGAAGACTCGGGACAGTATGAGTGTAAAGTGTTCACAAGTAATGAGAGTAGCTCTGGTAAATGTTGGCTCCATGTCACTGGTAAGTTGATGCAGAACTTTCTTTCTGCTTCAATTCAGCAGCTTTTTAGATATATAACAAGACAACTTTGAACTTCCACAATCATTACACTTCTTCGTCTTATAGGAAAATGTTTTCCTTCACATGAATGAAACAGATGTGTTTGGTCTCTTTACAGCAGCGAGGGATCGGCCTGAACCTGAGACACCAAACACAACAAGTCCACCACAACCAGAGAGTTGGGATATGTTCCTATTCTGCTGTTTAATAATCAAGCTTGTAATGCCTAAACTCTGTCTGTATCTCCCCTGGTTTTTTTTGTTTCTAGCTGTATATAGCTATATATATATCTAATATGAGCTCTTCATTTGATACATATACCTTTTGTTAAGCTCTGAGACCTTTCATATTATTCTAAATCCTGTCTATCATGTAGTTGCTCCTGCAGGATGTAAATGGACTAGATTATATGTGATGAAGTCTTCAGTTTAAAGTACACTTTACAAACAGAAAAAGGTTCAAGCTCTATGTGTTAAAGTAAAAGCTGTATATACATTCTGAACAGAAGGTCAGAGAGATTTCATGAAACACTTCCTGTGTGTGACTAAAGTGTTCTGCAGATCTGAAGGGTCTTCAGTTAACTGAAATGTACTGGTTCTGTTTTTAGTATGGTCTGGTACTTCCTGTCTCTCTGTCATTGTTAAGCTGTGAGGAGTTAACTCTGCTGTTGATGAAGAAGAGCAGCAGAGGGGGCTCTTCACTTTACTTTTACTTTTTAAGAAAGTATAAAAAAAAAGACAGAAAAAGAAGGGTACTAAACAACAGTCAGCGACATTAAAGAACGGCTTGTTTATTGCTAACGCCATATGGTCAAAATGATATTATTTAATAATATAGTAAAACTATAACTTATAGCAATAACGTATTTCACTAATAAATTGCTGTTGAACGACAAAATCAAACACGAGATGGGAAAAGGTTATTTTACAAAAACTTTGAATGCACCGCAAGGCTACTAGTTTCAAGTGAACTGTGTTGTTTCTGACAACGGCAGCTGCAGACAGTTAACGTCCCGCTGTTGGAATCCTCTACAGTGAAATACAGTCACACTTTACACTGTTTAGCTGTCAGCATTTTAACCGTGTTTAATCCAGCAGCTAGCTAATGGTAGGCTAACGTTAGCTGCTATCAAGTGTAGTGTTAACTAGCGTCAGAGAGCCGCGCAGGCATATCAGTGGCACCGGAATGAGGAACCGGAATCCGCGTTGCTAAGTGTTACCGGTCGTTAAGGCACCGGTGCCGTATTAGTAGCGGGTCTCGGTACCCAACCCTACCCACCACACACATGTACATGTATATTCTGGACAATTATAAGTCTGGAAAATCAGTGTGGGCGGGATTGAACGTTTGATACTATTGTGCTGCACTCGTTGTCCAGTTTTGTGGTGAAATTAAGGGGATCTTTCACCGTTGGAAAGATGAATATATCTTTAAATTGGGTCACTTATGTAGTAGAAATGTGATTTTTTTTTAAATTGGTGCCTTCTAAGCTTGTTTTTGGCTCATGTGGATGAAAGACACCAAATCCCAGAATGCACTTGCTTCGCTGCTTTAGAGTCCACTCCCAAGCCACGCCTACCGTTTACAGACAGACAGACAGTGAGACGGTCAACTCAACTCAAACGTGTTTTATTGTCATTTCAACCATATACACGAAACAACGTTTCACTGTGGCTCTAGTGGTTACACAATTAAAATATATAAAAACGACATTATATAAAAACGACATACGAAACAGGCTACATTTAGTGCGCACACATTATAGGCTCTGTAAAGTTCAACTAACGCATACTAGCATTAGCGCTTGGTGGGCTGTAAACACAGAGTATAAAAACAGCCATAAATTTGCGTGGAATGTAGAATGGTCGGTATTTAACAGTCACAAACTCCACCAGCAGTTAGCAGTTAGTAGGATACAAGCACCCCATTTCTGCACCAGTCCGTGTTAACACAGCCCACCTCCACTAGTCTTACGTGGTGACAGAGCAGCAGGCCTGCTAGCTGAACTTGCGTTGGGAGTTTCTTTGAAGTTGGATGTAGTCCAGTTTGTTGTCTAATGAGCGGACACTTGCAAGCAGGATTGATGGAACAGGTGGCAGACTAGCGTTAGCTTTCCACCTAGCTGGGTCATACCTTCTTCGCGTTTCACCGCTGAGGATGTCCCCTTACAGGCTAGCGGCACCGCTGAGGTGCTGGTCTCCGTAGCAGGCGAAGCTCTCATAGTGTGTTGAGTATTCCGTCTGTAATAAAGTTTCCTGCATATTCTCCGATCTGTACCAATGTATCCCGGTGGTACACATGTGCAGTAGTTTGAATGCACATAATTGTTGTAAAAGTTTGCTGCTGAAAAGAGAGCCTGTTTAGCGAAGCTTCAAGATGGCTGACACTCGGTGGGTTGAAAACATGCGGAAGTAGCTCCTACTACTGGCTGTAGTCCATTGCATCTGGGCAAAAAATCCTCTGATGATGCAAAAATCGTTTGCGAAGAAATTTCTTGTCTCACGGGGACATGAGGGAGGGAGGCACGGCCATTCAAAAATACTACCTTGTTTCTACTGATACAAAGCTTAATGCTAAATCGGTGAAGTATCCCTTTAAACAAATTGTGCATGAAGAAAGTGAGGATCTGGTCCTCTTAAATGAAGCTAAAGCAGCAGGGAAATGCCTCCTGTTCTGTTCTATGGATGTTCAACCAACATGTGAAAGGTTGACAGACTGTTTCCTGAACAATTTAGGCTACTGTCACTGAGCTGACAGATTGATTGGATTAAATCCTCTCCATTATCAACTCCAAACCACGGCGCCTACACCTTGACGTAGGATGACAGCGTCACGGTAAGAAAAAACCCTACTTCTACGCCCGCCGTGGCCGTTAATAAATATGCTGCTTACATTATTAATAATGACACTATTGCTGCCTAGTCTCGCATTGCATCGCATTGCATTGTTTATTGGCATTTCTTTGAACCAATCACAATCGTCTTGGGCGTTGCTAAGCACTGGGAAAGGCAGCGGTGCCGCTGCAAAATAGCCGACTGCAGAACGTCAAGGATATAGACTAATAACTGCATAAAGAGTATGTACAGTACATTGAAGGCTTAATTAATTAAGATGTGTATAGATATTTGGTATTTGTATGTGTTTCTGTGCATGTATAAATGTACTTTATGTTTTCATTATATATGTGTGACCAGAGGATTGTGCAGGTATGTGTGAGGATGACGAGGTGTAAAATGTGGTATGTTATGCACCGTAGTAAATCTGGCCTTCAGTGTCTTGCATAATCAGTTTTTGATTTTTAGACTACTTTTTGAATACTCACTGAGTTGTAGATTTCCAACAGAACTAAAAATCTTTCGTCGTCAACTTGACAGGATTCAAATGAGCTGTAACTAAAACTGGTGCTTATTCAAATCAATGTGTCACCCAGCACAGCACACCTGCCTAGTACATTTGAAGGAGATACTCAGACACAGGAGACCACAGAGGGAGGAAGACCAGCAACTAATACTGAAGGTTGGTGTTCTTATTAATTTTTAAAATCATTATGTTTTTATATATACATTATTGTCAACGACTGAAACGAACAGAAGACATAACTTATCTTTAGGGCTTGACATTTACTTTTTTTGCTCACCAGCCCCTGTGGCTAGTGGTTATACGAAGCTACTAGCCACTCAGCATTTTACTAGCCACTATTTTGTGGGAAATTGTGTGCTACAATTAACTTGAAGAACCAGATTTATAACCATTTTAATTGTAAATGAGCACTGTAAACACCCAAATCAAGACCACATAGAATGTAAAACACTGCAGTCATCAAATATTCAGCTCTGATTAATGTGTGCAAAGCTCCTTTTTGTATGAACACATGCAACCGAATAAGACATTCATATATAAGACATTTATATTTTTATTAATTTTTTGCACTCCCAGGTAGTACATTACAACTTTTGTTTAACAAACCCAAATCTAATCGCATTTGGCGGTGCTAATGTGCCCTGCTTATCTTACTGATAGCACTTCAGCACTTACAGTTGATTGATGTATTTTATAAACTTAGTGGTTTAGCTAAAGACTAACCACAGAAACATTAAAAGAGCACTCCACTGATTTTCCAGTATCGTTATCGGTATACCTAAAATGTTTTGTGAGTATCCTGATATTTGTGTGTGTATTTTTCTCCATTTGATTGTCTTTTTCTCTTCCAGATATGGCAGTAAACTCTTCCTCCTCCAATGACTCCCTTCTTCAGCCTGAACTTCCTTTCGGCATAGTTTGCTTCTTCATCAAACCAAACTGCTTCATCTTTACTGCATTCTACATCACCAGCGTCCTCCTCCTCCTCCCTGTCTGCATCCTCGTCATCTACCTGGGTCTCCAACGATGGCGGCAACATCGCTCCACCTCCGCAGCAGCAGCAACGACGAGTCACTCAGACAGCTTCACCTACCACATGGTCACCATGAAGCTGATGGGTGTCTTCGGGTACACCCTCTGCTGCTGTGGTATCTACGGGGATCATGTTAATATAGTTATTGTGGGGTTCTTTCTTTGGAGCTTCAATTGGTACGGAGAGACGTTCTTTCACATCCTGACCTGTGTGGAGCACTACCTGGCTGTCGTTCATCCCGTCACCTACCTGACACTGAGAGGAGAGAGAGGGATCAGAATCAGAAATATCAGCATTGGCTGTGTTTGGCTGCTTTCCTTTGTAGCAACATGTCTGATGATTCTGGATGATTTATCATTGATTGTGGATTTCAGCCTCTTGATTGTCTCCTTGTTCGTCATTTCCTTCTGCAGTCTTTCTGTTCTCTGCGTTCTGATTCGTCCAGGGCCAGGGGAACAGGGCGGGGACAGGGAAAGAGTTGACCAATCAAAGCAGAGGGCTTTCTACACCATCATGGCTATACTGGTAGTGCTGTTGTTGAGATGCTTTGCAAGTATAGTTTTGGCTGTTCTTGATGTGTCACGTGTTAACTGTGTGATGACAATAACTGAAATCTGGTTTAATCTCCCCAGCAGTCTGGTGTTACCTCTGCTGTTTCTACACAGAGCAGGAACATTAGCGTGTTGTAAGAGCAACACCTAATGAGGATCAGGATTAGATTTGAATGAAATCTGTAGAAGGTTAATGGACATCCAGGCTTTTATCACAGCGAGGCAAGAGAGAATACAAGAAACATCAGTAGGACCAGGCTTTAACGGGACATATATATATATATATATATATATATATATCAACCCAGTCTCACAGCAGTTCATGAAATTGTCACGACATTTAATCTATTGATTTGTGTTCACGGGGACGTTTTTTCGTGGTGGCCAGCACGAAAATGTAAAGTAATGTATTTCAATAGGAAGCATATTTCGTGATCACAGAACGAATACGGTAGGGAGTAGTATGAAAAGCCGAAAATCCACATAGGGAGGTTGGCCGGGGTCGTGGATGGGTCAAACAACATAGGACTTTCACCCGGGAGACCGGGGATCACATCCTGCATGTGGCGTTTCCCCCCCGTTGCCCTCCTAATCACAACCGTCCCATTATTGTCGCCCGTCTCCCGGCGTGTGAGGCGTCCTTTCCCCGTTGTTTTTTTCCAAAGCCCAACCTCTGAATAGATGGTTCCCATTTCGTGCAGGCCACCACGAAAAAAAAAGATAAACGTGTTGTTGTACACGAATCAATAGATTAAAAATAACGTGACAATTACACGAACTGCTGTGAGACCGTGTTGTGTATATATATAGCAAATAAATATGCGCAGCATATACAGCATAATTTACCTTTTTTAGTAAATTGATATTATTCAACCACTTCAACACAGATGGGATGAGTTGAATGTGAACAAAGTTTTGAACATGAGCAGAAATCTTCTCCGTCTCTCATTCCTGCTGGTTTATTCCTTTCATGTCTTCTGGTTTTCTAGTAGTTTGTGGTTTTGGTTTTGGTTTGGACTGCCTCCCTGCCTACCTCAGGACACCTTCATTTGTAAGTCTTTTTTAAATGAAATTATTTACTCTGCATTTTGGGGTGCGAGCCTCACATCCCTGACAACATCTGAGCTATTAAAGTCCAGGGTTTATTACTTTAAAATGAATTAATATATCATTGAGGTGAATAATTGTCATATTTTAAGAGGTTACTTCCCCAACAAAATACACAAAGAGGAGGTAAGAGTAAGTCCTGCCTAGACTAGATGTGTGCTGACTCAGATATAACTAGAAAAGTTGATGTACAGGAGAAGAAATAGTTGAAAGCAATACAGAATGCCTGAGAGTCTTACTGCTTAATATTCCATTATGTTTTTATATTTTGTGATAGCTGGCACTCTAGGCTCAATGCTTTTAGGCTCTTGGCGGATTATTGTGTTTATGTTAAGTGTATCTCGTTTGCCTTTGTCAATGGATTGCTTGCTACTGTTCTGTGTTCTGTTGCCTACATCAACTAGCAGCTCCCATGACCTCCAGTCTGTCAGCTCTACAGCTACCTGTTCAGCAGGCACCCCTGACTACAAGCAATCCTTTGAGGGTACCCGCCTAGCCATATTCCCTGGGACCCGTGGAGGCCGAAGACGGAGAAAGGGACAAAATGGCTCCCGACGCCATGCCCTGCTTCAACCTCTCTTCAGCCCAGAGTCCTCGCTGACCAGTGTTCCTGAACTGACCAGTGTTCCAAAGCCTCAGTTGTCCAGTGTTCCAGAACTGACCAGTTTTCCAGAACTGACCAGTCTTCCAGAATCCCCGCTGATGTGCAGCGGTCCAGAACCCGCCTTTGTTTTCCCGCCTGTTTGATTGTTCTGCCCCGCCCTGATATGTTGCACCTGTTGTGCCACCTTTCCCTTGTTAGTCCTCGTTACCTGGTTTATTTAGTCTCTGTGCTGGCTTTGTCTCTTGTCGGATTATTGTGTTTCTCTTCAGTGTATCTCGTTTGTCTTTGTCAGTGGATTGCTTGCCACCGTTTCCTGTTTTTTATGTATTAAAAATCCTTGAGCTCACTTGTGTGTCTGCCGTCTCTGCACTTGGGTCCTACATCCTCTGAAACTGTAACACAGTTGAAAAACTCTACAAACTGGCGCCATCTTGTAACCGAAATACATCACTGTACCTGCTTATTGTCAGTCCTCTGGTCAATCATGTGTAATAAACACAGAGGAAGAAGTATGAACAGACTGTACATGTTCTCTCTCTGTCCTGTAATAAGTGAACTTTGAGCGTGTGTGTGTGTGTGTGTGTGTGTGCGTGTGCGTGTGCGTGCGGGTGTGCATGCACGTGCGAGTGCATGTGTATGTGCAGGATGGGTGTTGTGCAGGCAGGCTAAGCAGACCGGACCAGCAACTTTTTGTGCTTCCAACCCAGGGTGTGTCAGGAGACGGTCTCTTTGGCCTGCCTACATATTTGCCATTTTTTAAAATGCTTAGACACATAGACAAGCTCCAAGGTGTGGTTGGTGTCTGGATTTTCTCGTTGACGCATTACTGGCTGCCTTCATGCACTGAAGAAATCAAACACAAACTGGAACTATCTCACCAGATAACTCTGTCCTCTGGTCTCCTGGTTTGGTTCTTAACTGACTGAAGACACACAAGGTAATGTGTGAATGTGTTGATGTTGGTGTTGTCATGATGTGAATCCTGTTGTACAGATTTAGTGTGTGAGGGTTGGTGGATTAGACCAGAAGTTAACAGATAATAATGTGGTCGGTTCTCTCAGTAAAGAGACAGTTCAACAACAACAGTTTAACACACATTTGATTCATTGAAGACAGATCATCCTGGAACCTGATCCACATAAAAAGCTGCTCTATGACACTTTAAACATTTAGTAAAGAGTCGTTTCAACATGACAACATGAGGTTGTTTAAGTGTTTACTGTTTCTATATTGTCTGTTGTATAGGCTATTGTTTATAAGGAATACCACACTTTATGTGTTAGTACTTGACTCAGATAGTTAGCGATTTTTTTCAGTTACATTTTCCTTTTTTAAATATGTCGGACTAATGCATGGCCCCGGTGATAAGTGGCGTAGGTTGATGAATAAAGCTGTTAGTAGTATCTTCCTCATTCTTCTGACAAATGGCAACATCTTGTGACAGACATACATTACTGTAGCTGGCTTTCGGTCCTCTGGTCAGTCATGTGTAATAAGTAACACAGAAGAAGTATAAACAGACTGTATATGTCCTCTCTCTGTCCTGTAATAAGTGAACTCTGAGCTCATGTGTTTGTGACTCTTCACCTCTGTCTCCTCTCACAGGGAGAAGATGATCTGCAGCATCCTGCTGCTCATCATCCTGACCTCCTGTGTCTCTGGTTAGTTTACAGCTTCACTTTATTATCCACTAACACTAAACAAAGAATCACTAAAGTGTCCACAGAAACATGTGGAGATGGAGTTTAAAGTTGTCAGTGTGTCTGCTCCTCACTTTCCCTCTCTGTCTCCTCAACAGGAACATTTGTAGTGAATGTGACCCAGACCTCCTATCAGGCAGAGGAGAACCACGACATCACACTGGAGTGGACCTTCACAACCAACCCCCACAGTTCCTCCAACTCTCTTTTTGTCTTCTGTGAAGTGTTAACTGATCTCAAAACCTTAGTCCTGTTTCGTCTTTATAAAGGAGTTGAGGTCCCAGAGTCTCAGGATGAACAGTTTGCAGGACGAGTCCAGTGGGACAGAGGCGTCCTCAGAGAAGGACGACTCAGACTTCATGTGTCCAGACTCAGGACTGAAGACTCGGGACTGTACGTGTGTGATATGATCTTAAATTATAGGAGTAACTCTGGTAAATGTCGGCTCAATGTCACTGGTAAGTTGATTCAGGAGAACTTTCTTAACGGGTTCAATTCAGCAGCTTTTTAGATAAATAAGAAGGAAGGACTTCCACAATCCTTACACTTCCAACTGTTTTACTGAAATGTTTTTTCTTCACATGAATTAAACAGATGTGTTTGGTCTCTTTACAGCAGCGAGGGATCGGCCTGAACCTGAGACACCAAACACAACAAGTCCACCACGACCAGAGAGTCGGGGAAGGATCGTCCTCTACTGTGGACTGACAGCAGCTCTGCTGGCTTTTTGTTTCTGTTTTTGTCTGCTGAGAGAACGAGATTCAGCAGGTGGATCAGTGGACACTGCTTCATCAACAACTTCAAAAAGACTGTCAGAATTTGATTTTCTAAGACAGAGACACAGAAATTACAAAAGTGATTGTTAGAAGTCTGAAGGACACAAAGATCAGATGCTGACAGCAGATTAACTTTGGGCTCACAGAATAAACCAACAGGTTCATACTGACAGCATCAGGTTCAGGTTCAGGTTACTTTATTGGTACCCGTAGGTTGACTAGGTTTACAGCCTAACAAGCAGGCTGTAGCTTATATGTGCAACTGTTGAAACCTTTTTCAATGTAAAGCTCTATGAGATCAGTTTTCACAACAAAACATATCCACTAGTTTTTCTATCCTGTCTATCATGTAGCTGACTCCTGCAGGATGTAATGAAGCCTTCATGTTAACTGAAAATCCTTCAGATCTGCATCAAACTGTAGCAGCACACAGGAAGTGAAGGCATCTTCTTCATGAAAACCTTCTGACCTTCTGCTCAGAGTTTATATACAGCTTTAACTTTAACACATAGAGCTTACACTTTTCTTTTGTAATGGTCACTTTAATGTACTGGTTCTGTTGTAGTATGGTCTGTTACCTCCCGTCTCTCTGTCATTGTAACGCTGTGAGGAGTTAACTCTGGTGTTGATGATGAAGAGAAAGATCTAAATGCTAAAGAACTAAACGTTTGTTTCATCTGATGTATGATCTGATTCATTCATTTTTTTACACACTGAAATGTTTCTTATGTATTTCAGTTCATCACTTTAACAAATGAAGACTTTCAACTTAAGGAATCCTTTGATAATGTTAACTAAATAAAGTTATTTAAATGTTATTAATGTAAATGTCCTTTGCTGGCTGTGATATCTGAAAACGTTGCAGCTCTAACTGATCATATTGAACTTCTGATGATTTGTTGAATTGGAACCACAAATGGGAGAAACATCTTTATTTATATATATTTCTTATCTTTTATATTATACTTGTTGTACGTGTCCTTATTGCACCGTGGGTCAGAGAGAAACATATTTTTAATAACTCTGAATGTCTGGCACATTTTGCAGAATCGACAATAAAGTTGACTTGACTTGATCCACTGAGTGATTCAACTTATAATTTAAACATTCAGAGGTTATATATATGAAAACAGTCTCACAATACATTCACAGTAAATAATAAATACTAAGGTATAGAACAAAGTGCTTGAGAAGTGCTCAGCAGAAGAATAAGAAGATTGTCCACCTGTCCACCAGGTGTCCTCAGACTCTCCTCATCCTGATCACCTGGGTCTCATTTCCCAATCACCCTGTCAGCACATATACCAGACCTGGTCCTGGTTGGTCCATGTTGTGTCGGGCCTTAAAAAGAACCAATACCACACTGTGAAAACACTCCACTACAAGTCAAAGTCCTGCATTTCTTACTTAAATTAAAGTATGTAAGTGTGTATCAGCTAAATGTACTTAGAGTACTTAAAATAAGTATATATTGATCAGTGGAGGTGGTAACTGATGTTATGTTTCTTCCTTCAAACAGTTTGGACCCAGAACGTAAGAAGTGAAGCTGCCAAATGTCTCCTCACATCTGGAGCAGTTCTGGATCTGACTTGTTCTGCTGGAGGAGACATGAGACTAAAGTAAGTGCAAACAAAGCAACGACACAAACAGAACGTAATATAGAAACATTGCTGCTGGACATCTTACAGCTGCATCTACTAGAAATATCACAGCAGAGACTATGAGAACTTTGCAGCTCTTAAAGAAGTTTTGACTTTGTTCCAATGATGTGATGTGACTTTTGGGCCTCCTGGTGTGTGTTCTGCAGCTGCATGAAGACAGAAAACCAGTGTTTGTATCTGATATCAGGTGCATCAACTCAGTAGTGTTGGACCAGCTCATAAAACACATTCATACCAATTCAGTAAATGTAGAACTGAGACTAAATAACCCGGTAAACATCTGTCTGACATCAGATGGTTTTAACAGCAGTCATATAACAGAAGTTACTCAGCTTGGCCAGATGGTGACGCTGTAGAACAACTTATTTTCCAAAAGCTGCTGAAGTTTTACTAAGAAACAAACTTCCTTTTTAGATTACTCAGATCAAGTGACATTTAACATAAAATGATCCATTCAGGGCTTCATGTAATGTTACATTAAGTTTCTTTCTCCTTAGTTTTTCATGGTGCGTCTCCAAAATGTGCAAAACTAATCAAACTTTCAAAAAAACCTTTCAACTCAGTGTGTGTCCTTCAGTTAATGTTGATACAGCGTTACAGTCTAGTTCAGCTACTAAGAAACTCAGATCAAGTGACATAAAAAAAAAAAAAGTTGAATTGTGAACTGAATTGTTTCTCTACATTTTTTGCTGCATTAATATGATCTCATTAACCGTTTAGTTCAGTGGTTTGTGTATTGCACCATAAATTGATGCAGAAAAGGCCCAAAATTTCTTTCTCAGCTCTTCGCCGCCTGAAAACCTGGCTCCGTAGCACTATCACTCACACACGGCACTGCTTCACATCCACAGAGACATTTTGGATGATCTGATGTTCAGGCCGTGCAAGCCCAGATGGTAGCCTATATTTATATTTATGTATGCCTATTAAGAAACAAATAGTCTGTAACTTTTTAGAATTTGTCACATACTTCGCTGTTCGTTATTCTGAGTTGGCTGTGCAGTACGCACCGTCAGCTCAGCTGTACTTCATGAAGGGGAGAGACAGAGGTTGAGTGGTCTGACATGCCATCTCCTTTTCCCTCTTTCTATTTCTATTGTTTAGCCCCAACAGCTGTTTTGCTTTGCTCTTTTTCCATAGACCACAACTTACTACTTGTACGCTCGTACCTACCTTTTGGTTTTCCGTTGAAACATGACGGCAGCTGTGTTGTCTCGGTTTGTGGTGGCTACAGAAACCACACCGAGACAAAGTATACAGAAGCTCATTTTACCATTATCATCCAAAATTATTATTATAAATATATAGACGTATTTGAATTGAACTTGGACAGAGAGGTGAAGTGGGGCTGTGATATACAGCCAGTATATTTGAAGGAGATACTCAGACACAGGAGTCCACATAGGGAGGAAGACCATCATCAAATACTGATAAGGTTGGTGTTCTTATTACTTTTTAATATCATCTGCTTATATCCACGTTATTGTCACGACTGAACTAAAAACAAACAGAAGACATAACTTATCTTTAGGGCTTGACATTTACTTTTTTTGCTCACCAGCCCCTGTGGCTAGTGGTTATACGAAGCTACTAGCCACTCAGCATTTTACTAGCCACTATTTTGTGGGAAATTATGTGCTACAATTAACTTGAAGAACCAGATTTTAATTGTAAATGAGCACTGTAAACACCCAAATCAAGACCACATAGAATGTAAAACACTGCAGTCATCAAATATTCAGCTCTGATTAATGTGTGCAAAGCTCCTTTTTGTATGAACACATACAACCAAATATTTGTGTGTATGTGTGTATATGTATATATACCCGACTCTAATAAAAAGGCAGAGCGCTCTCTCCCCGTGGGGTCGAAAATCAAGCTGTTCCACTAGCTGCTCCCCCTAGAAGCCTGGAGAATTTGTTTTCGGGGTTTGTGCGCGTTTATTTTTGCTTGGTTGTGTTGTGGTATTTGCAGTGCGTTTGCTGAATGCTGCGCATGTGTTGTCAAATTAATGAAGATGTTTTCTTAAATTGCTTGTGTTTTGTCTATTGGCATGTGTTTTCTTAAGTTGCAGGACGTTTGCCCCTGTCGGCCACCGTAGTCTTCAGCATAGAAATGAAAATAATATTATAAACTGAATGATATTCCCCATGGGTAGCTTGTATATGGTGAATAAGAGTGGCCCCAAAATTGACCCCTGGGGAACCCCACAAAAAAAGAGCAGCTTGAGAGGAGGAGGCTTCTCAAAGGATCTCTGAGAAAGACAGACATATTTGACAGATAAAAGATAAACCAATCTAGGGCCACATCACTGATGCCAACACAGTGTCAATAGCTGAGCTTAGGTCAAATAGGACTAGAACTGCAAACAGTTATGACGGGTCCAAGCCTCCCAAGCTTAATTGGCCCCCAACGAGCCATGCCATCCGGGAAAGTCAGTCCCAAAGCATGACAGCGATAAGGCAAAAGTCAGAAAATATTGCAAGTCGTGAGCTGCAAGGTCTGGAACACTCCTGAAAATTTCACCTGCATAACTTATACGATGTAGGCTGCAGTACTACTTTTACCTCCGGAAATATGAAAATAATCTTTTAATTATAATAGGGTTCCCAGCTGGTACTGGGATCTGTGTTGCCTTGCAAACGCTTCATGTTCGTGTTCACACCTTTTCATACGCTATCATACTAACCCGTTCATGAGAATGCATTGGTATATTACACTGTCTTTGGTATATAAGTATAGTAAAATATTTTGTATTAGAGGGTTGCAAAACAGTTAATGACTCTATTTGATTTGAATACACGGCAGGCTTTGACTTACTTTGAATTCTGTCAACTGTCCATCTAATGGACCGATCAAATAAACTCCAGCTGGATCGATGTTGTGGTAGAAATGAAGGCGTGTTATTTTAATATTAAATTGTCTGATTGTGCGATTATACAATAATCTAGTTACCATATAAAGCTGAGTGAAATGTAAAGAGATTTGGTATGACTGTGTCCATTCATTCATGTTGTACCAAGATCTTCTCTGATGTCAGATTTGTGTTGTAATAAAACATATATTCAAGTAAGGACAACTGAGGCTCACCACGTTTGTTCTATTAATTATCAAAAACAAGATGTCTGTTTAAAATGTGTTGATTTTTTAACTGGACACAAATGGTATCATGTAGTGGTTTGTATGCAATCAGTAATGCAACAATATAATAATACTCATTAAACTCATTCAAATAAAGGTACTGTATACATATAGGATATGAAGAATATTATGTTGATATATTTTCAGTTTGATCCGTCATTGTGATTGTTTATTTATCAATAGGATCATTTATCAATGCCAATTTGTTTTTTATTCAAATAAAACATTTGAATTTGGATGAGAGAGAGAGAGAGAGAGAGAGAGAGAGAGAGAGAGAGAGAGAGAGAGAGAGAGAGAGAGAGAGAGAGAGAGAGAGAGAGAGAGAGAGAGAGAGAGAGAGAGAGAGATTTGGATCAGATACTCAGACACAGGAGTCCACAGAGGGAGGAAGACCAGCAACAAATACTGACAAGGTTGGTGTTCTTATTACTTCAATATCATCATCTTATATCCACATTATTGTGAAACAAACGTTATCTTTATCTTATCTGTATTTTATGATATCAGTGGTTTTCCTAAAGTATAACTACTAAACTTTAAAGGGGCACTCCACTGATTTTTACAATATCAGCATTGGGGGTGGAACGGTACACAGAAGTCACGGTTCGGTTCATACCTCGGTTCAGACATCACGGTTCGGTTCAACACAATGGAGGGAAAAGCAAAACAAATGCAGAAGGCACTTTTTTTTTTATTGTGTATGTCTCAGGCTGAACCACCTAGTGTCATCCAGTCTCTCCCCTGAGCTAGCTGCAACAGCCTGAAGCGTATAAAGTAAGATGTAAACAGTAAGTACCCCACATCATCTCCAGACTCCATCTGGAACTTGTAAACAAAATAAGACAATCAGCTATAAAACTGGAAATACAGCATCTCTTATTTATGAAAGTGCAAATTACATATATAAACAATAATAACAACAAATATGTGGACGCGATGGCATGTTGAAATGAGGTTCGAGCACATGCAGCAAATACTTGAAGCCCTATTTGTATTTGTATTTAAATGCCGGTTAAGCACTGTAGGGAGGAGAAGTTGGACAGTTTTCTTATTTCTCCATTGGATTTCCTTTTTCTCTTCCAGATATGGCAGTAAACTCTTCTTCCTCCAATGACTCGGTCCGGCATCCTGGCCTTCCTTTCACCATGTATTGCTTCATCACCAGACCAAGCTCCTTCATCTTTTTTGCATACAACATTACAAAGATCCTCCTCCTCCTCCTCCCTCTCTGCGTCCTCAACCTCTACCTGGGTCTCCAACGATGGCGGCAACATCGCTCCACCTCCGCAGCAGCAACGACGAGTCACTCAGACAGCTTCACCTACCACACGGTCGCCATGGAGCTGATTGGTGTCTTCGGGCACGCCCTCTGCTGCTGTAACCTCTACAGGGATCGCGACTATGTATTTTTTGTGGGGTTCTTTCTTTGGACATCCCCTGGTACGGAGAGACGTTCTTTCACATCCTGACCTGTGTGGAGCGCTACCTGGCTGTCGTTCATCCCGTCACCTACCTGACACTGAGAGGAGAGAGAGGGATCAGAATCAGAAATATCAGCATTGGCTGTATTTGGCTGCTTTCCTTTGTAGCAACATGTCTGATGATTTCGGATGATTTATCATTGATTGTGGATTTCAGCCTCTTGATTTTCTCCTTGTTCGTCATTTCCTTCTGCGGTCTTTCTGTTCTCTGCGTTCTGATTCGTCCAGGGCCAGGGGAACAGGGCGGGGACAGGGAAAGAGTTGACCAATCAAAGCAGAGGGCTTTCTACACCATCATGGCCGTACAGGTTGTGCTCTTGTTGAGGTGTTTTGCAAATCTGGTTATTCTTGTTAGTGTGTTTAGCAAAGGTGTTGATTGTGTGCTGGTGATGTCTTTAATCTGGTTTAATCTCCCCAGCAGTCTGGTGTTACCTCTGCTGTTTCTACACAGAGCAGGAACATTAGCGTGTTGTAAGAACAACACCCAATGAGGATCAGGATTAGATTTGGTTTGATATCTGGCTCTTTATCTGCTTTACGTTCTTTACCGACTCGTCTCTAATGGCGCTCACCCGCTGCTAGTAACAGCTCTGCTCTGCTCGGCTCGGCTCGGCTCTGCCGCGGTGCCCCCTCCTCCATTTTCCATTGCAGATTTAGTACCGCCTCTCGCGTGAGGCGAGCGTGGCTGGTCGTCATAGCAGCGCAGCAGGAAACTGCTGTGACCTAATGCGACACACACACACACACACACACACACACACACACACACACACACAGAACGTCTAAGGTGTGTTGTGTTTCTGACTCTCGGCATGAGGCTGTTTGCCAGAAGACACATTTAGTTTCAAAAGAAGCTGGAGGCAGCAAAAAAAAAAAGATGACGCAGTGATTAGTGACGATTCTCTCCGACCAATCAGTAGTCTGCAGGTCTTCACGTCACCTTTTGGTATCGCCTCAGCTCGCTCGGAACCTCTACGGAGGTGATACTAAAAAAGTACCAGGGACAGGTACCATGTAATGGAAGAACGCCATAACTGTGTCTGTCTGCTGTTGGGGAGGCAGTGTACACTGGGTTAACCAGAGCTGTCTGCTGTCTGACACTACATCACACAGTTTTGGTTTTACAGTAAATGTGCCGAGTGTGAAGCCGAAACAAGAGGTTTAGAAACTCAGCAGAGTTGGGTGATAATTAGGGGTGTGACGAGACACCCAGCTCACGAGACGAGATTTTAAACACCATTTTACAGA
>NW_027595402.1:875000-892500 GCF_031162955.1 Sander vitreus | reverse complement strand
GAAGTCTTTGGCAAACTGTTGACCCTTCTGTTACGTATGAGGATGTATTGGTTTCATGTCAACAAATATATATTTTTGAACAATGTATTTTGGGATTTTTATTTGCACATGGATGATTTAAATCAGGGACGGGCTTCGGCTGCTGATAGTTTTGTAAACCATCACGTCACTGTGCTTGCTGAGTTTACTCTAAAGCCCAGCTTCCTTATTTTCTGGGAAAAACAAAGCAAAGTCCCAAAGCTTCAGAAAACGAAAATGACCGTCCCTTTCAATATATAAATAAACGTGTTCATAGTGTCACCCTCTGGCCCAGACTTTCATTGGTAAGATAGTGGTGCTATAATTTCACTGCATGATAGGGCACTGATTGCTGTTTACAAAATCTTTTGAGACACCAACATTTACTTGTACTTATTTTTCTACAAATAACAAAAAAAAAACAAAAAAAAACTTTGCCATATTTATTTCTAATTCCCAATTCCCAATTTTCTCGCCAGTTATAATTTGTCAACATGTTGGGAATTGGTGTAAATGGTTGTGGTCCACCTTTACTGAGTTATTGCCCCTATATTCAAATGCTGGTGTGCTGTCTTTATGCAGGTCCAAAACACCTACCAGGAGGTCCAAAACAGGATCATGGATACTATAATTTGCTCACAACTGAACTGGGTTGGATAGCTCCATTTTTAGTAGTTGTAGCACTTCTCCTATGTATGGTAACTCAAATATCAAGATGCCAACAACAAGGTGTGTCTACTTTTCATTTTATTTCATTTATTTCAATGGAATAAATGAGTATATTTTGATGTGTACGTGTCGATGCTTCATCTGCACACTCAGTTGTCGTGTCAATCATGCAGATCCAGACCAACCTGGAACTTCAAGCCCCGCACACTTGACTGAGCTAACAGAAGCAGATATTATTTGAGATTATTCAACTGAACAAGTGACATCCTCATCCCCAAACTGCCTCAGCTCTGCTGTCCCTCCAGGACGTTAGCAACGGCTTTCTGCTGCACGGCTTCTGAGAAGGCTGCTTCTGTGTATCCTCGCTCGATGGATCCGTGGAGAGCCCCCCCCCCTCGCTCATGTTAATCAGCTGCAGGAGTTTCTGATTTAGAAAGTGTGTGATCTATGTCATGATTATTCATATTATTTCTTACGGGTAAAAGTACATAAAAGGTATAAAGTAACTGACATTAGTTATATATTTCAGGAAAATATCAAGCTAACAATGAAGTTTTTTTAAGAAACTATGCACTACAAAGCCCAAATGTATTTCTTCTTATTCTTATTTAATTATCTTCTTCTTTGGTGGTCAGCACCAGGAGTATAACCTTACTAAGGAGTTGTACATTACTTCCACATAACCATGGATGTATTTTTTGCCCCTAATGCATAACTGCAATGCATTGCGGGTGATCTACACCTCTGGGGTGACCATGGTTGCTCGCTCCCTCAGCCCTCTGAGGGTCGATCTCACTGAGTTCACTTCAGTCTTTTAGACAAGTGGAACAAAACGTAAGATGGCGGTTGGGATTCCCCCATGGGCAAGTGTTTAGGAGAAGTAAACAAGGACATGTGAATGGAATGCAGCACATAAGTGACCCTAAAGTGAGCAGGAAAGATTGTGGCCAATGGTCACAAATGTGGTCACTTTACGTAACATTAACACACATCCTAAACTTTTATCCCCGGCCATTGTACAGATTATACATACTGTGAAAGTTTGCACATTCCCTGATTAATATTTTTGCACACCCTGCACAAAACAATGCAACCTTCTTTCCTTACCTTTTCCATATTGCACACATTTGTCATAGTACATATGTTTTGTTGTAATATATCCATTCTGTATTTATGTTCTTGCTTGTAGCAGTAATTGTCTTCATTGTTTTATTTCCTTTTAACATTTTTATTGTATGCACCAAATACACCAAGACAAATTGCTTGTAAGAAAAGAATTGCTTTGGTAATAAATCTGATTCTGAGATGCAGAAATTTGGCAGCATGGCTGACTCGCACTGTTTTTCCTGTTGTCGAGTCTGGATACGCTACAGCTTGTCACCCTGGTTGGAAGCAGTTGTGGCCCTCAATGGTTCCTAATACTTTGTCTGCCCATGGATACTGACTATTTGCACACAGTGTCTGCAAATGTTTTGAAGTCAATATTTCAAATCCAAAGTATAATCATATTTTAAAGCATGGGCTTCACATCATCATTCATTTCATATTTTGTGTATTTAATGAGTTGCACACAGTGCTGCAGAAAACAAGCTCCAGAAAAACAAAGGTGACCGATTGAGGGGAAAAAAAACCTGATTGTGGCATTCAACATAATTGTTTATTAGACTAAAAGAGCTAAGATAGCTTGTGTGACATAGCAAACCACTCACAGGGAAAGTAAATACAAGTAAGGTAATTATGAGGTTAGGCTGTCTCTTGGGTGGCCTCACCCAAAAGAATATGCATCATACCCATCCTATTTCCATGTTTTTGCAATGGCCTTCAATGAGGACAATGATGCAGCCCGCAAGCCAAAACAAAACAAGCCCAAAAAAAATGGATGTGCTACAGGTGTTGCTGGAGCTTTGACATCAACAGCCTTTGACCCACAACACTCTTAGACTGCGTAAAACAACAGAGAATCAGCTTTAAAATAAAATCCTGTTCCTATCATTGGCGATAATATTCCCCCAACAACATACAACAGCTTAAAACAAGGCACTGATATTAAGCTAAAAAACTTCCTTTCTTTTTTTTTTGAAGGTTAAAGAAATAGTTCATAGTGGTCGCCTACCAATCAGAAGGTTAGGTCCCTGGCTCTGCAGTCCCATGTCAAAATGTCCTTGGCCAAGCCACTGAACCCTTAATCGCTCCCGATGATAGTCTAGCTAGCTGTCTGGATTTATCCTGCAGAGATCTGAGGAGCAGTTAACCATAGTCCTCAGAAATCCACCTCCTGAAAAAGCCCAGTCTGCTCTGATTGGTTAGCGTTTCCAGCTCTTCTGTCTCTGTCTGTACGTACACACCGCGGCCGACTTGAGCTTCAAAGTTCCAGGAAGTCATTTATTTTCAATGGAAGCCGGCTTCTCTCAGCTGCCAGAAGCGGAAAATCCATCGGCGTCGCGTTTTGGGTGTGTTGAGCGTTACAACTAGGTCAACTTTATGGTAATGAGCTATGACGCGGTTCAGTGGCAAACGACCAGCAACCAATCGGATCGACGTCCGTCGCGCTGGCTGATTCCAGAGAAACACACGATCGAACATAGAATGCTACTACGTCCGAGCGGCCAAAGCGTCAAAAGCTTCCCCGTACTTTTTGACAAGCGTCCTTGACAGGGCGGCCAGAGCTTCTTCTGGAGGTCAAGTCGGCCGCGGTGCGTACGTACAGTGAGTCTCTGCAGCGTCATTGCAGCCAGGGAATAACTATAACGGTACTGAAGAGGCCCTTTTTACTAACATGTAGTATAGTTGTGACATCACAATGTACAGAAGTCCTGACGGCTCGTTTAAAGACACGGTTTCTAAATACGAGCTGTGTTCATTTGTCTGTAGATTGAAAGTAGAATCTTGACCAGCTTTATAACCAAAAAAGACATGGAAATCTCACTTTTTAACAATATGGGACCCTGAAATAGGTGATCACGACAGGACATATGTCATGTGGGGTTCTGTAGTGTGCTTGCATCATTGCAAACCAAACAGATTAAATGCATACAATGTAAGAAAAACACAAACTTTGGTTTGGACTTTCAGATTTGAAAAGACCATAAGACTATTTCAGTAAAATCTTTTACTACTAAATGCTCTCCTAAAGAAAACTGTACTTAGCAGGTCAAACTCCTCTGGTTCGGCAAAGTCTTTGAATGTTTGATCCACCTCCCCTTGAAATGATTTTATAACATTGAAATTAAAAATATCTTTAAGGGCAGGCTGATATGCTGCAGCTGTTGAAAGCTAAAGTATTTTCAGGGATGGGAGGGCAGACGTGCATTCATCCACACCACAGCAAGCTGAAACATGTACAGCATGACGGCATTTGTGGAAACTGCACAGTTTGTTCATTTTGGTAACACAGTGAATCCGCAAAGCTACACTCGGGTTATGTAGATTTTAGAAAATCTCAGCATCCGTTTATTCAGTCCGCATTGGAATTCTGGTGACCTCCAAAGTAAGTAATTAGGTTATTTTTACTGTGTACAATGTACAACAGGCTCAGAGACAACCACAGCTGTACTAACATGCTAACATGCTGAGCTATGATTATAAACGTGGTAAATATTAGCTTTTTTGGCATTGTTAGTACGTTAGCATGTGTCCCTCCACCTCCCTGTGCAGGCTCTTGTTAAACAACTGAAACCTAAATATGAGTTATGTAGTTACAACAGAAGTCAGGCAGAATGGATAGTTTAGAAATAGACATGCAGAGACAAAACAAGAAGGTAGCATTATTAGCAGGGCTGCTAGACCTCGTGGTCGCAAAGTCATTGAAAGAAGAGCAGGAGAAAGTATAAATAACTTTGAATCCTATTATCCTATTATCCACTGGCTACCACAAGAACAAAGCAACACGAAGCAGGGTTCAATTCACAATGGTCTGATGGTTTAATGAGTGTGGCAGGACAAGAATGGACCAGAATCAGATTGCAGTGCAGTAAGGAGTGCAACGGTGTAGCTCCCTCGTGGTGTGGCTGGTGTGCAGGGTTGGGTCAGGTCTTGAGGAATTCAGCTGGGTAGGCGAGGTGCAGTAGAGGGGCTCACTGGTGAAGTTGTGCAAGGAGAGGACAGGAGACCTCGAGTTCCAGTGAAGATTGATGGGTCGTTCGGCTCCTTGGCCTTAATTTCCGGGCTTTCTGGGTGCAGGAAATAGAGCAGCGGTTAGCTTGAGTGGCAAACATAGACTCCCTTGCCTTGGTCGGCATGGCTCCTTTTGTCCTGGCTTGACGAGGGCAAACGGTGCAGCTGGAGGCGTGTAACCAGCATGGCAACGATTCAGGGGCCATTTGGCCACATGAGACTTACAAAAAAAAACATATTGGTCCATAGAGATGTTTCTTTTTCATCTTTTCAAATCCTTAGTATGCTTTAACAAGCCAGTGAACTGTGGAAAGGAATTATATTACACACTACATCTGTTTTTATTCTGTGTCATGCTTCAATTTTATGTCCAACACCTTGTTTGTTTTATTTAGTAAAAACAATTGTTTGTGGGGCGACCTCTAGCTCACCCAGTAAGAGCGTGCGCCCCATGTAGGCTGAGTCCTTTGCAGCGGCCCGGGTTCGAGTCCGAAACGCAGCTCTTTGCTGTGTGTCATCCCCCATCTCTCTCCCACCTTTCCTGTCTCTCGCTCTGAAATAAAGGGAAAAAAGTCCCCAAAAAATAATCTTAAGAAAAAATTGTTTGTTTCTGCATGTCATTGAATTAGTTTTTTGTTTTGTTAGTTCAAACCAAACTTTGTCTCTGTGCCGATCTTCAGACTCCAGGTAACTTTTACATAGCAAACCCTTTCTCTGGTTCAGGTTTAATATATTTACTGCCTTTGTTATTGTCTTTTATTCTTCCATGTGTCTGCTGCAGTCTTTACCTAATCTCTGGCCAAAGAATTAAGGCTATTTCTCCCCCCCGTTTATTCTCTTTTACATGGCTGCGATGGGGACAGCAATGTCAACTTTTAGGACAAGCTGAGTTCACGATGGGTGTGTTATTTGATGCTGTCTTCACTCATTCTTACATGACAACTTTTACCCTTTTCTGAGAGTGTATGTGGAGCTCATTATACATCCATCTGTCTTCTAAACCACTTGTTACGTGCAAGGTCCAGGGGCAAGTTTCTACAAGTTGATTTTAAAAACATTCTGAAAGAAATGGGATGTTTACAGTATAGAATTAGTGTTTTGGCAATGGCTTCTCAATGGAGCTTTTTCACAGCAGACATTTTGATTTGTCATAGTAGGAAAAGCACAGCTGAAAGCACAGCCATCATTAATGGTTTTGAATACACCTGTGCTTTTCCTACTATGACATGTCAACATGTCTGCCGTGAAAGTATTACTACTGCTGTAAAGTAGTTTTATGCTTCCAGCATTACAAATGAAATAGCCATTTACTGCATTGTTAGAACCTCAGTCTGGTGACTGAACTTTGACCTTGTGTGTTTGTGACTCTTCACCTCTGTCTCCTCTCACAGGGAGCGAATGGAATGCTTGGCCCTGCTGCTCCTCAACCTGATCTGTGGTTAGCTTCCGCCTTTACTTCATTATCTTCATTCAATACTATTTGGATGACTCTTGTGCCTAATTTCTCTATTTCTTTACTTTACAGTGGTGTATCCTATCAACGTGACCAGCAGGGCTCAGAGCAGTTCTGTGATCATAAGTTTGCGTGAGCCGACCTACGGGACTGCGGCCACGTCGCCCTGCACTGCAGGCTCATATGACGGTTCTCCTGAGTTCTCTTAGCTGTAAAAATTGATATAATGGCTGTAATTTATCATGTGTATTATCTTTTTATACACCCGAGCGCTGTATGCTGTAAAGCCTGTAATGTAGATGTTACGTTATTAGCGACCGTATTGGGGCTCTCGGCTAGTAGCTAATGTTATCGCTAGCTAGTAGCACGACATAATGAATAAACTCGAGCCGACCCGCAGGACTGCGCCCACTATGTAAAACTAGTGTTAAAATCTCGTCTCGTCTCGATCTCGTGAACCCAATCTCGTGTCTCGTCTCGTAAGCTGGGTGTCTCGTCACACCCCTAGTGAACAGTTATGTTACTTATGTAGAAATAATTCACAAGTAAATCTAACAAAACCTCTCCTTGTGAACTGCTCAGCAGCCTTTAGCCAATCTAAGCGTATTATAGCGCCACCATCTGGCAAACTGTGTAATATTTATTGTGTGACTGCTTTGCTAGTTACTGCAAGAACATCCTGAAGAGGATATTTGCTTTGTTTAGCAGCAAAATGATGCACTGCAGGATGTATTCATCATTTTCAGCATGTTCTCCAACTGTTCAGATTTTTTTATATTGTTGAATTGACCACTCCTGAAATGTTCTTGCTGTGTTGATCCACCTCTGCTGAGTTGATGCATCAGATATCAGAAACAAATATTTTTTTCCATCAGGTACAAAACAGCCACCAGGGGATCGGGCTCGGATTGGACTTGTCGTCGCTGGTGTAGTTCTTCTTCTTCTTGGTGCCTCGATTTTAAAAAATTGGAAATGGGCTTGAATGGGCTCAGTTTATTTAGCAGAATTTCTTTGTGTTGTTCCAGCCTATCCAATATTTCCTATATTTCTAAGCAGATTATCTATGCCCCCGCCCCCCCTTCCTGGCCCCCACTCAGTAATTATTAGTCCACCCCTGTGCCACCCGACTTTAAAAAATCCTGGACTCGCCCCTGCTTTCAAGACGCAACCAATTCTGTAACATTCCTGCGCTGCACTTTGCCTCTGTGCTCTGCGCCTACCTCGCAATTTTGACGCAGATCATGTGTAGGCCACTCATGTATACCTCATAATTTTAATTTAGACAACAGAGATTGAAATAAAAGCATAATTAATATTGAAACGAGACAATAGCGTCTGTAGAAATGTTGCTTTATTTACAGTTTATAGTGCAGTATAGTTATACCAGATAAAGAATATATAATAATATATTCCGTCCTGGTACGTAACCTTCCCCAACCCCTGCAATAGGGCCCTTCCCAGTCTAAAGGATAATTACACCCCCACCTTTTTTGAAGGATTTTTTTAAATTGAAGGAATTATGTTTATGTTATGAAGAGAAGCCAGCAATGTAGCCTACTATAAAAAATAAGTTTTTTTCTTTATACATTTTCACATTTTGAATGGATGTATTGAGGAAGTATCACTTTTAAATTTCCTCTATAGTTTACATAACATTGTATCCAAGTATGGTATATTGAAAAAGTGTCATGCCAACAAAAGATTATTCCGTTTTCCATTTCTGTACATTGTATAACTACAACAGTTAATCCTGTGTTACTTAATTAGTGTTCTCAGTTTGATGGGGTTTGGCTTGTGTCGTTTTCCTGTGTTATTTTGTAAAGTCACTCTCCTAAGTCTCATGTCTTGTTTTACTTGCTGTCTTTGTTCCACCACACTTATTACCTCATTCCCCTCACCTTAGTTTCTCAGCCTATCTCTCCAGCTGCACTTTATCCTCTCGTTAAATTGTTTGTATTTAGGTCATTGTTGGATCCTTGTGATTCGTTTTTTTCTTGCTTACACAAAATATGTAATAAAGAATTAAGTTCCTGTTGCCTCCTGTGCTTGGCTCATAGACTGTAAAACACAGTAGGTTTGGGTTCATCTGCTCCACTCAACTGTGACACTGGGAGATTTTCTAAATGTACGAAAGGTGAGTTTGTTATGAAGGTGCATTGCTCTTTTTTTTTTTGCTTTAACCAGAATTAACTCCACCAGGTAGCAAGACAGAACAGAAAATGGGAGTGTTTGCTTGCTCTACCTCCTAGATTTATTTTACAATAACAACAATGCTACACATAATGAGCCTATTTTGTATTGTTTTTTAAAACAAAAGAGCTGTGCAGAAATTCTAAATAACAGAAAAATTGTTGTGAACAACTAACCTAATGCTTACCAAGAATAATAAAACATCTGAAAGCAATAACAAAACTGTTAACAGGACAAAAAAAAACTAATTTTAAAAGTTTAAACAAGATTTTAAACAACAGATTCAACCGCTATGACACAACAGTTTTATTAAAAAGCTAAAGAAAATATACAAATAAAGATTAGCTGGCTAAATTGCTGGAAAAAATGACAAAAATGAAGTATCCATTTCCCTATAAAACAATAAGTTATACATTTGTGTGTCAGTTTGGTTCAAAACATTAACTATCCTAAATAAAATAAAATGACAGCAGTAAAGTCTATTGTTTTATGTATTTCTCTTGCATTGTTTTTATACAAAAAAAAACTATTCACTAAAAAATTGTGAAGGAAAACAGAAAGCATTTAAACTTCTATTAATATACACAGACATGTATAACCCTTACAAAATGCTGATTAAAAGTGTATATCAATGTGTTTTACAACCATTTTGTATCATATAGAAAACATATTTACTGTTAACTGTGCAGGTAAAACATTATTTTGTTGCTAGGATTGCACAACAGAAATACAGGAGAAATACTAGCTTTTAATAGCTTGCTAAGAACATTTTGTTGTAGTTTGAGAAACAGTGCTAAAGTGTGACAAGCACTCCATTAAAGTACTCATTCATTTTCAAATGCGATAAAGCAAAGGGTTGCTACCATAGACATATATACTAAAGGCTACAGCACAAAATGCTGAGTCGCCCAGCTAGCTATAGCTAGCTAACAATTAAGCTAACGGTTAGTTTGGGTTAACTGACCTCACTGTTGTTTGACTGTGCTTAAGATGAGAAGAATATGGTGCCAAGGTAACCTTTATTAGGCAAAACACTAACTTATCAGATTGCTAAATTTGCTAAATACATCTAAACATACAACAATATGCTTTATGTTGACAGCTAGTTTTTAGCATGCTGGAAATAAAAATACTCATAGATTTTTGTTGTTTTTCTTTCCATGTTGAACTTGGGGTCACTGGTGAAGGTGCTAAGAAGAAGACATGGAGGAAGAGGAGCATGAGAAAGGAGAGAAGGGGAGGACAGAAGAAGGAGCTTCAGAGGAGCTGATCGCACCACGCCGGGTCGTCAAGGTTTATTTCAACAAACGGCTCACCGGAAGAAAGCGCTATGGAAAAAGAGAAGGACACAAGTGTAACTAACACAGCTTCCTAAAATATTCATCCACAAATATCAAGTGATACACCCTTTACCTCTCTTTCCCCGAGTTAACAGAGCTGAGATTGATTAGCTGATTGACTACTTTAGCGTGTCTTAGCACCAAAGCTAGATGCAGGTTAGAAACAGCTTATCTTAACGTTAGCTTCCTGCAAAGGTGGCACCTAACAACTCCTAGCTTACGACACAAAATGTGAGTTTTGAATATGTTTTAAGATTTTTTTTAAATCTGCTTTTGGTGGAGTTTAGCATTTCCCACAGTGGACCAGGCCACGTTTGCGTCATATCGCCGTCTGTACCGTGCCGGCGGTAGAAGCATGAAACCGTTTCTAGTTTTCACAGTACCTGATTTACTAAGTAACTGAAATTTAGGAAGGTGAGTGTTAGCCCAATCGCCCAAGGCTAGCAGCTGTGTTTTTGTATTTATACGTCTACAAATGCTGAATTCATTTCTTCTTATTTATATCCTAATGCTGTCACATTTATTATGTATCCTTTATCCCTTTTAAAACATTTTAAACAGTTTTAATGTTACATTGGGTGTTGTTTCAGCAATATCTTAGGCTGCTGTTAACCTATTGCAGCGCAACATTTGCAACATAATACATGAAAAAAATACGTAATATTGTATTGTCTTTGACATACCTTATTGTATAAAGTTTAGTTAATGTGTGTGCAACACTCAGTTATTTGAGAGCATGAATGATTAATATGTGCACACATTTCTGTTTTTCCATGACTGCCAGGCTCTTTTCCTTTAAAGGGGCACTCTACTAATTACACACATTAAGTTCAGTTTACTTATCATAAAAAATACTACCAAGCTGATTTTTATGTTTGTATACATATAAAGTATCTTACATGGGTTGTTGTTGTTTTCGTTCTGCTGCTCCTCCCCGATAGCATCGAAGAACATGTTGGTGCTGCTGAATGGGCTGGATGTCTTGTCAGCTGCGTCGTGGCCCAGTGAGGGACTGGTGTTACTACTGGCGGGCAAAATCTCCAGACCGTTTGCATCTGGCTGGTTCTGTGGAGCTGGAGTTACAGGCCAAGCAGTAAGAGAGAAGAAAAGGTAAGACGAGGACGTTTTTAATTGCACAAGAGTTAGTGTAAAAATTTAGACTTGATAAACGTGAAGATGTGAATTGTTCAGTGTATGCTGGGTAATGTAGCATTCAGGTTATTTTCACAGGAAATAACTTAAATGCATGTTAAAGTGATTCATTTTCTCTGAGGCAGTCAAGACAATATGCATCCGTCTTCTGCTTTCTCACAACTTTGTCGTCTTTAATTTTCTATCTGCCCTTTTGTCATCTTGGCTCTTACAATACCTAGAGTAGCCTGGCATTGCTAATGCTAATTAATACATAGTAGTCTGGAACTTGTAGTAACCCCTGTGTTTAGCTTGATACAACTGACACAATTTATGTACATGACTCAGGTAGCCCGTGATGGATAAAAGTTCTGCAAGTGGCTTAGTTCAAAGCTACCTAAAGGATTATAGTAGTATTGACTTTACAGTGTTAAATATTGGACACCAAAAGTATCAAAAACATTTTTCTGTACCGCTCTCTCCATTGGAGATCAGATCCTCCGACTGTAGAGTTGTGCCGTTGGATACTGGAGGAGGTGAAGGGGCGTCGGTGGTCACTTCATCTTTAGGAGCTGGTCGATCTGAAACACAACACAAACAAATAACCAAAGCACACACATCAGGATATGCTCACATAGCCCCTTAAAACCGAAATTATCCAGACATTACTTGGCGTAGCTGTATGTGAGAACGGAAATGTCTGAATCAGTCAGATCAGACATCAAACGGTCTTTACCCTGCCAGCTCCCGAGTGCAAAGTCTGTGTAATGTCCCACAAAGTGTGAGAATTCACAGCAAGCGAGTGGGCATGTTGATCACATTTCATCAGCTCACATACACCCAAAGAAAACAAACTTCTGAGGTTAAGGAAGAAGGGTGATTTACACGAAGACGGCAGCAGAATTGTGCAACCGGAGAGACAACAGTCATGTTTCCATCAACGTATTTTTCGCGCATTTTGATGTATTGCATTAGAACATGTTGATGGAAACGGAAAAATTCAAAAAAACTTCCTCAAATTTGAAAAAAGTTTTTGCCTTTTTTCGAAAAATAGTTAATGCGCAAAATGGGAGATGGAAACAGCTTTACCGAATAAGTTGTGACGTAGTGAACATGTAACTCACATGACTATAGTCTCGGTATCCGTGGGATGGGGGAAGGATCGGGATACGGGTCCCATCCAGTGCGCTGTACACTTGTGGCACAAGGTGCGTAGTGGAGTTGCGGTGCGCTGTAGCCTGGGCCTCGGGTAAATTGACGAATTGGTTCAACAGCTTGAATCGTACGGCCGTGCACACCGCGTATACACAGCGGCGAACGGTTGTCTTGCTGACACCAAATGTCTCTGCCACAACCCTGTATTCTGCACAGGTGGCCAACTTGTACAATGCTACCTCTCTCCATTTAGCCAAAGAACTTCGCTTCTAAACTCTTTGATTTAGCAAGCCGGTTTGTAATCTACAACCATGCGTAACGTCAACGTGTGACCAAACTACGCTTTGCGTAGTCTAGTTTATTCGCTCTAAACCAGTTGACGGAAAAGCTTCTAATTCACATTTTCTCCTTTTTTCTTTTTTGCGACATTTTAAAAGTTTGCTTAAACTTCGCTTGACAATTAGATGGAAACATGACTAATGAGATTCGGCACTTCTGTCAGTATTGGCCGACAATAAAATCATCAGACAGATTCAAGAAACCACAAAAGACTCGAAGCGACTCTTTGACGTGGTGTCTTGTCATGCCTCCTGCATGAAGTTGTGTATCAGCCTTGTCCTAGTCTTTGTTTGTATGGCCTTGCTCAAGTTACAGAGAATGAATGCCAAAGAACTTTCTCTTATTATCTAGTTATGGAAAAAGAATATGAATAAACTACTTTAGAGTAGGGTTTTTTCGGGGCTACGTTATATGGGATCGGTGCATAAACTCATACTCACCGATACCAGCATTTTATGCAGTATTGAAGGCATCTCTGATATACTGGTATCGGTATCGGAACAACTCGTTGTTAAGTCTGAGACAGACAATCTCTTATTACATTTGAGAAAAAGTTAAAGAAACTTCGGATGGTGTCAGGAGCGGATTTGTCGGACATATACCGGAGTTCATGTGTTAAAAAAAAAAAATAAAACGGCTATATAATCTTGTTACAGTAATTGAAATGAAACCAAACACACGTACCCAGGTCGTCCAGGTAGACTGGTTCAAAGTTGCCGGTGGGTTCGTTGTGATGGTTGGCGGGAACCTGACGATGGAGGTCAAACGAGTACGACTGGACAATCAAATAAGCAAGTCAGCAATAACAAAAAAAAAAAGCACCGTAAGAGCATCAACTAACTGTCTCAACTGTGACATGATACAGTGAGTGTAAAATACGTTTCAAAAAGGAAACGTCGCTGATAATGTTGTTGTCTTACCCTGGAGGCTCTCCTGAGAAAGTAGAGGATGACACACAGACTAATGATGATCACGACGATCAATGTGAGGATCACATAACCTAGAGACATGGGGAGACATGTGCAACTCAGTTTTATTAGCATTAGGTAGCACTTAGGGGCTTATTTGTGCCACTTGTCCCTTCAACCATGCAACTTTTTGTTTTTTTTTAGGTCAAAATTTGAAATAAAAACTTTTTCCCCAACGTTTTGGTCGTATTTTTTGACACTTTTGTTGCTTTTACCAATGTTTGTCACTTTTTTCTTTTTTTTTTACATTTTTGTCACTTTTTCCAATGTTTTGGAAGCTTTACAGACGTTTTTGTCACTTTTTTAGAAGATTTGTTTTCTGCGCTTCTTTTGTTTTCTCCCCACATTTTAAAGCTTTTCCAATATTTTGGTCACTTTTTTCAACGTTCTTGTATCAGTTCTTTTTCAGATGCTATATAATTGAATAAAACACCCAAATTAAATGAAAGTCGTGAACTGATCATTTATTTTACTTGTGAAGAGTGTTGTATGGAACCATCCACATTATTTATTTTTTGACAATTTGGTTGAAAGAAAACCCAAATTCATGTGTTTAATATTACTGTAAAAATGTTACAAAATGCCATAAAATTATGTTTTATTTATTTGGGACTCCTTATAGAAGCACCTTTTTTATTCACTAAAGAAGATGTTTTCTCAGAATGAAGATAGAGTAGAATATGGTGGTTTATACATAAAAGTACAACATCCTTACCTGCAGACGAACTACTTGTGTCTTCAATTATCACTAAAAGAGACAGACAGCTGGTTACTGTTCGGCACTCTGAGGCTTACTGTACGTACACACCGCCACCGACTTGAGCTGCAAAGAAGCTCTGGCCGCCCGGTCAAGGACGCTTGTCAAAAAGTACGGGGAAGCTGTTTGACGCTTTGGCCGCTCTGACGTAGTAGCGTTATATGTTCCATCATGGAAAAAGCTCAAGCAGCCACTGCACGGCCAATACATCGACACTAGAAACCTTTTATAAATTACATATATAATGACAGAATGTGTATTGTTTGTTGGTCGCAGCGGTGTCTGTTAGCAGTTAGCTCGCTCGTTAGCCGCTGAACTGCAGCAGAACGCAGGCAGAGCGAGCAGCCGCCAGCTGTTGATGCGTGCCGGACTTCACCGTGAGCGGACTGTTTAGAGACGATGTGACCGGCAGGTAACGTTAACTGGTCCCTGTACGCAAATATCATCAATGATTGGGAACCCAGCAATGGCCATGATGAGCTTTTCCTCCTTTTTCTCGGAACTAATGTTTTGGTAGGAACGAAAGTTTACATCGTATGTTTCTCTGGAATCAGCCAGCGCGAAGGACGTCTATATTCTGATTGGTTGCCACTGAACCGCGTCATAGCTCATTACCATAAAGTTGACCTACTTTCAACTTTCTGATTGACACTCTGGTCGCTCAAAACGCGACGCCGACAGATTTGACGCTCCTTGCAGCTGACAGAAATGAGCTTGAAAATGAATGACTTCCGGTATCTTTAGAAGCTCAAGTCGGTGGCGGTGTGTACGTACAGTTAGTGACTCAAATCAAACAATTACACTGTCAGTTCAAGCCCTCTAGTGTGGAGAACAGAAGCAAAATACATTTACAGAGTTGTTTTCTCAATTAAAGGTCCCATGGCATGAAAAATCTGGAATCTCCTCCTTATGACATCATAAGGGGAAAGGTTACCTCCCCTTTCTCTGCTTTGCCCGCCCCAAGAATTTGGCCCACCCATGAGAAAGAGAGACATCATGGCTTTCAAACGAGCAAAGTGGCAGTTGGTCAAGGCCACACCCCCACCCTCCACCTTGCCCCCCCTCTCTCCTCCTCAATAGCATTTAAAGCTACAGACACAGAAATGGCACATCCTAAGGAAAGCTCATTGTGGGACTGGCTCTAGTGACTGTAATTCTGCACCAAGGCTGAATTTCGGGAAAGAGACTTCAGATACAGTATTAGGGGACCACTAAGGTCTATATAAAAGAGACTTCAGATACAGTATTAGGGCACCACTAAGGTCTATATAAAAGAGACTTCAGATACAGTATTAGGGGACCACTAAGGTCTATATAAAAGAGACTTCAGATACAGTATTAGGGGACCACTAAGGTCTATATAAAAGAGACTTCAGATACAGTATTAGGGGACCACTAAGGTCTATATAAAAGAGACTTCAGATACAGTATTAGGGGACCACTAAGGTCTATATAAAAGAGACTTCAGATACAGTATTAGGGGACCACTAAGGCCTATATAAAAGCATCCAAAAAGCAGAATGTCATAGGACCTTTAATCTATTGTTTGTTTGTGTTAGAGTGTGTGTTTGAGTGTGTTAGTGTGTGTTAGAGTGTGTTAGAGTGTGTGTTAGAGTGTGTTAGAGTGTGTGTTTGAGTGTGTGTTAGTGTGTGTTAGTGTGTGTTAGAGTGTGTGTTTGAGTGTGTGTTTGAGTGTGTTTGAGTGTGTTTGAGTGTGTTAGTGTGTGTTAGTGTGTGTTAGAGTGTGTGTGTTAGAGTGTGTGTTTGAGTGTGTTAGAGTGTGTTAGTGTGTGTTTGAGTGTGTGTTTGTGTGTGTTTGAGTGTGTTAGTGTGTGTTAGTGTGTGTTAGAGTGTGTTAGTGTGTGTTAGTGTGTGTTAGAGTGTGTGTTAGAGTGTGTGTTTGAGTGTGTTAGAGTGTGTTAGTGTGTGTTAGAGTGTGTGTTAGAGTGTGTTTGAGTGTGTTAGTGTGTGTTAGTGTGTGTGCTTGAGTGTGTTAGTGTGTGTTAGTGTGTGTTAGTGTGTGTTAGTGTGTGTTAGAGTGTGTTAGAGTGTGTTAGTGTGTGTTAGTGTGTGTTAGAGTGTGTTAGAGTGTGTGTTTGAGTGTGTTAGTGTGTGTTAGAGTGTGTGTTAGAGTGTGTTAGAGTGTGTGTTTGAGTGTGTTAGTGTGTGTTAGTGTGTGTTAGAGTGTGTGTTTGAGTGTGTTTGAGTGTGTTAGTGTGTGTTAGAGTGTGTTAGTGTGTGTTAGTGTGTGTTAGAGTGTGTGTTAGAGTGTGTTAGAGTGTGTTAGTGTGTGTTAGAGTGTGTGTTTGAGTGTGTTTGAGTGTGTTAGAGTGTGTTAGAGTGTGTTAGTGTGTGTTAGAGTGTGTGTTTGAGTGGCAGTTAGAGAATATGAGCATGTGAAGGTTGTGGTTTAACACACAGGAAGACAGACTTTGTCACACAAGACTCGCTAACATGTCGTCTGTAAGCTACCTGGTTTAAGTGAGCTACTGCCCGTTGTTGTGACAACTGTTGTCACACCATCCTTCCCGCTCTCAGGCACGCTGACCGAGGTGGCTGTCTGCGACGCTGCGCTGGCCTCAGCTTCCTTTGTTGTTGTTTTCAAGTCGTCTGAACTCTGAGGTTCTACCGTTTGATTCTGTAACAGCAGTCAGTGGGAGACAGTTAGTATTAAAGCTTCACATAGGGCTGCTAGATTATGGAATAAAATCTAAATCACAGTTATTTTTGGTCAATATTGAAATTAGGATTATTTAACAACATTGACTTTTATTGACTTTTGGAAAGATTTTGCATTTATTGAATTTAAAAAAACACCGAATAAGTTAAACAAATTAACAGTGTAAACACCTTGAAAAAAGTGGATTGATTGCACAGCCCTAGCTTCACATAACTGACTGGATTGAAGACAAACATCTGCTCTATCAGTAGTGGAGGAATGTAACTAAGTATATGTACCCCCAAGTACTTAAATATAAATTAGATTAGGTACTATTGATTTTTTTGTTGTTGAATATGCTACTTTCTACTTGTACTCCTCTACATCTCAGAGGTAAATATTGTACTTTTTACTCCACTACATTTGTCTGACAGCTTTAGTAGTTAGTTTAGGTTTTCCTCCCCTTCCTGGCCAGTGAAAAGCTCGTATCTCCAGATGTGTTGATGTTGAATGTGTGTGATAAACTGAAGGATGACGTCTTCCTTTATGTGTTGAGTAAACTCTCCTCCTTCTTAAAGGAACACGCCGACTTATTGGGACTTTAGCTTATTCACTAATTCTGCTACTTGGGTGGAGTGATTTGCTCGCAGCACCTGAGAAGCGCCGTGGTGAGGAGCAGAGAGTAACAACGGTGCTTTTCAGGTGTTT
>NW_027595402.1:852500-872500 GCF_031162955.1 Sander vitreus | reverse complement strand
TACTTTTAATACTTAAAGTACATTTTCCTGATGATACTTGCAGACTTTTACTGAAGTAACATTTTTGATGCAGGACCTTTACTTGTATTTTTACAGTTTGGTGTTAGTACTTTTACTGAAGTAAAGGATCTGAATACTTCTTCCACCACTGGACAGTTTGCTACAGCAGAGTACAGGACAGGACGCTGAAGAGGACAAGACTGGACAAGAAGATAAATGACAGGACAGGTAACTGTTAGTCAAGTCTGTTGTTACTGTAGCTTCCTTCCTTACCTGGAGGAGCTGTAGTTCCATTTTGTCCTTTGGATATTGAAGAAATTGCTAAAACTGAGACAGAAAGATAGAATCATGAAACATTTAAACAACAACGGGACATTGGACATGATGTTGTACTTTGTACCGGACACAACTGAGTGTACATTAAATACTCAGAATACACAGTAACGTGTGTATCAACCATAGACTGTAAATATTAATGGACAGCGCATGTGTGACGTCACCCATTGGTTTGTGGAGAGCTGCTATCCGTCGCCGAGTTTGGCGTTACGGGCGTAGCCATCCTGGTTGCGGATGTGACGATTTTAGACGAGAGGGAGGAGTGAGGGACGTACACTCTACGTTACGCTACACACTTTCACTGGCAATCACATCATAGCCACGCCCTAAAACACCCCCTGCTTTATCGCCGATTATAAAATCAATGAGACCATAATTCAAAAACTAGCTACAACTAGCGATTGAGACCATAAACTCATTATGAAAATGTTTACTGAGGTAATAAATCAAGTGAGAAGTGAGTCACTTTCTCATAGACTTCTACAGAAACCGAACTCCTTTTGCAACCGCACGTGTCGCCCCCTGCTGGAATTCAGATAGAACGCAGGTTTAAGGAACTTCCGCATTTGCAGCACTTCGCCGAACCGGATGCTTTGTCCATTAATATTAACAGTCTATGATATCAACCAATAAAACGGAACGGAAACGGAAAACGGAACCTAAATTAACACAACACTCAGTAAACTTGTTTGTTGCTAAGGTTGTAGTATCACTCCACATATCTGCTGCAACAACGTGTGAAAAAGCCCAACGCTGGTGTGAATCTTATATTTCTACAAAATCTTATATTTGCACATTTGTTCCACCGACTGACCTTTGCCCTTTGTTCTGTCGGTTGCTTAGGGATCTGGAAACTAGAGCTTAATCATCCGTTGACATCATCTGATTCATTTTATATTTCATTATGTAACGCAGGAAAGTTTTACACCCCATATTTGCTTCCTATTTACACACCGTCTCATATTATCTGTTGCTCAACATATCAGACTCATTGAGAAGTTAATGGATGAAATGATTGCTTGATGCCTCTATAATTTGCGATATGAAGGAACATATATTAGGGCATGTTTTTAGTTTCATATCGAATAGAGAAAATCAATAAATTTGGCAACACCTGCATTATACTGTACATTTAGGTTAGGTCGAAAAGTCAGGAAAAATGAGCCTTGGTGTGTAAAAAAATAAATAACGTGGACATTTCTATTTCCTTTCTACTTTCCTGATAATTTCCTTTTAGGGCTCTATTTTAACCATCTAAGCGCACGGCGTGAAGCGCCTGGCGTAGGTGTGTTTAGGGCGTGTCCAAATCCACTTTTAAAAAAAGGGTCCGTGCATCAGGCGCATGGTTCAAAAGGGTTGACCTTAGTGTCTTCATTAATCAGAGGTGTGTTTCGGGCATAACATGCAATCAACCAATCAGAGATCATCTCCCGTTCCCTTTAAAAGCCAGGCGCGTTTGGACCTTGGAGCATTGCTGTTATGATGGAGGATTTGCACCGTAATATTTTTATTTGTAATCTTCTGCATGTGTGTGTGCTGCTGTGCGTTCCTGTGTGTGTAACAAGCATAGTGTGCGTGCTGTGCACGAGCCTAGGAGCATTTTACTAATGCTCTGTTAAAATAACAATGAAATGCTGCGTTATTGACTTTAGACCAGGTTTCTGTTGGTCAACGGCGCGATCACTTCCCGCTGCCTCAAGATAGCAATACTCCCAGAATGCACCTGAACACACCTCCCTGTAAGACCAGCACGCCCAGAATGCACCTGAACACACCTCCTTGTAAGACCAGCACGCCCATGGGTGAACAGATGGGTGCAGGTACATTTGCTATTTAAACGACGCGGGCGCTGGACGGGAAACTGACAACTGCGTCGGTCTTAAACTAGCAAAGACACTTGGGTCAGGCTTTGCGCCGCGCTACGCCGGGTGCGAGATAGGGCCTTTTGTCTCTAAGTTATCACTCATATCCCCGCACTTGTGTGCTGAATGTTACTTCCTGCATATGGCAGTCCCCCCCGAGTCCTTGAATTAACTTTGAAGACTTTTCAAAGAGATCTAAGTGTAGATTTAACTCTAAATCAAGGCCTTGGAAGTGTTTTTTTAAGTGAAATGAAAGGCAGTGATAGGCTGCTGAATCAGAGATTTCATCATCGCGATCAGGAGTGAAGCCACGAGGCTTTCTGCAGCGTCTGATTCAACAATCTGAACTCAGTTCTTGAAAGGTTTTGAACTGTGAGCGAGTGCAGACGCTTACCAATTCACCAACAAACTTAGCGGTCCTTTGGTGCTTTTTTTTTTTTTTAACTAATATAATCTAAGTTGTATTTTCACTCTGGAGAGCAACGTGAGTAAACAAAAGTTTGAAATCTGAGGTGGAACTCACCGAGGAAGCAGAGTCGACTCCACAACTTCATCATTGTGACCAATTTGCTTTTCTTTCTCTCTCTCTCTCTCTCTCTCTCTCTCTCAAAACGTTTCTTAAAGATGATGGAAGGTCATCGACAAGGCCGTTTGAGTGTCCTTTTATTTTAATTTATTTTTGTTCCTTTTTCCACAAAGTCACGTCCTCCTCTTTAACTCTCACTTCTTGATGAGCTTTTTGTCCTGCGCTCTCTCTCTCTCTCTCTCTCTCTCTCTCTCTCTCTCTCTCTTCCTCTCTCGCTCAACCTTTTGCTTCCCCCATCTCTCCCCACCCCCCTCTCTCTCTATCTCTCTCTCTCTTTCTCTCTCTCTCTGTCTTATTTCATCTCTCATCGCACCTGCTAATCACTCTTTGCCTCTCTTTCTTCTTTGCTTTATTCTCTCTCTATCTCTCTCTCTTTCTCTCTTTTTGTCTGTTTTAACACTACATGGCCAAAAAGTTTGCTGACAGAGAACAGTGGTTTAGTGGAAGCCCATTAATGCTACATCATAAAATAATACATTGTTCTTTCAACTTTCCTCCTTAGATGACACAACAGTTTGTTGTGATCCATATTTTTCACCATTTTCTGACATTTTAGAGACCAAACGACTAATCCATTCATCCAGAACATAATCGACAATGAAAATAATAGTTAGTAGCAGCCCTACAAACCAACCTGAGTTCCAAACATCTGAAGCAGTGGAGGATGCTGAAACACATGGTTTTTGGAAAGAGTTCGGCAGTTATATTTGGTGTCCACATACTTTTGGCCATGTATCTTATAGTTTGAATCTAATACTTTTATCCTTTTATTTTACTCTTGGTATATTTTTTTTTGTCTCTGGTACTTTCCGTCTTCTACAATCTTTTTTTTCTCTCTACCCTAACCTTTCCTCTCCAACCTCCCTCCATTTCTCAACATCTCACCCCACCCTTTCTTGCTCTCTCTCTCTCTCTCTCTCTCTGTCTCTCTCTCTCTCTCTCTCTCTCTGTCTGTCTGTCTGTCTCTCTCTCTCTCTCTCTCTCTCTGTCTCTGTCTCTCTCTCTCTCTCTCTCTGTCTGTCTCTCTCTGTCCCTCTCGCTCTCCCCCCCCTCCCCTCCCCCTTCCTCCCTCCCCCCAACCTCTCAATCTCTTGGTATCAGTCAGTATTCAGGAACTGAGTCACCGACCGCAGAGACAGGATGCGAGCTTACTTTTCGGTGCTTCACCACGGCAACGCAGAAGTAGAACCTGCTGAGCACTTTGTCATGTTTGAAGCGTCAACATGCAGCACAGAGTCAGACGATCTCTAACGGCAACACGAAACCCAACAGAACTACAGAAATATATCAGAGATTTTATCATCTTTATTGATCAAACACGTTTGCTCATAAATTCCTAAAATACATATGAATTGTAGTCATTCTGTATTTACTGTGTATCAGGATGTATTATGTTTAGTTTATGTGTACACAAAGAAGATCCATATCATAGGGAGAAAAAGCTAATATAAGTGCAAACGAGACAAATAATTGATCAAAGTCCTCCCACAAAACAAAACAAGCAATACAGGGACACATATAACACACACATGTATACAGAATATTCTGTATATCCAAAACTAAAGCAAACATACAGACAAACATAGAATAAGTCAATAAATACAACCAATTTGCCTAAAGTTGAATCCAGGCTACTTTATGCAAATCAGGGGCGTCCAGCTCGACTCACCACCATCAGATACTAACCCTAACTGAAGATTATTTCTCTCATAAAATGTTTTCAGAAACACATTGCAGTGATCTATGTACGTAAAATAAGCGAAGGTTTCCAAACAAGCCGCCATGTTGGTCTGGTTTGAAATCTGGGTGCAGACAGCCCCCACGTGAAGCGTTCGTCCAATCAGCTGCAGCCATCGCGGCTGTCGGAGGGCGGAGACTGTTTTCTTCTCTTGTCAGCGGCCATTGAAGAGAAACTGATAACTGATAGTGGCGTGTAATGCTGGGAAGCGGGCCAGTCCCTGCCGTCAAACAACGCCACAGTGTACCATAAGATAAAATGAGAAACTGGGACTTTAAGGCTCTTCGTAGGCGGTGTCTGACGGTGCCGGTTGGGGGTGTGATGAACAGTGACAATAATAGTCACAGTAGAGATAATGGAACTATGACTAGAAATAGTAGTTCATGGTGTAGCAGGGCGTAGTAGGGCACTGCAGAGTGTAACAGGGCATAGTAGGGCACTGCAGAGTGTAACAGGGCGTAGTAGGGCACTGCAGAGCATAGTAGGGCACTGCAGAGTGTAACAGGGCGTAGTAGGGCACTGCAGAGCGTAGCAGGGCGTAGCAGAGCATAGTAGGGCACTGCAGAGCGTAGCAGGGCGTAGCACTGGGTGACCCATTCAATGATTTCCCCAGCAGTGGACGTCCATATGTGATTTAAAAGAAAAAATGATGTATTGATGTCCGACAGTAGATCCCAGTTGAATGTGAGTGAATATCTAAACTTCGAACTATGCTAACATTAAAAAAAGCAAGAGAACATAGACCAGACAGAGTGGGTTGAAGTTAGCTCTAAATGCGCTGGAGGACTTTTCAGCTCCCATCGCTGAAATGTCTGTGGCAGAGAGAGAGAGAGAGAGAGACGACCGGTGAGCCACAAAAATGCAACAACATGAGTGTAAAACATCATTTACAGAACATTTTATGAATAAATAAAAGGCCTGATCACACCACAGCGTGGCACAGCGAGGTTTGCTCGTGGGCCTTTGTAAAATATTTGGCTTGGTGGATAACGTGCAGAGCTAGTTGGTGAAAAACTGTATAGATGGCAACCTAACACGTTAGCGAGCTGGAGAAATGCTAGCGCTATTAAGTTACAACTGTGTATTTTCTCTGGCATTTTGTTCTCAGGATTGTACATCATTTTTACTAAATAAGGACTTATTGAAGGGAGATAAGAGCACTTGAAGCTCGCTAGCTGCTAACTGTCATTTAGCAAGGGACGATAAGTTTGAATTTAATTCAAAAGACGTGTTCATAGCTGTTAAAAGAAATGGTTTAACTTTGCTTTTAATGTCCAATATTATGAACATATATTTTGGTATTCAAATTAAGTTAAAGATGCTGTGTTTCCTTTCTTTATGAAGTTAAAGCTGTGGTAGGCACTTTATTTTTGGCGTCGTTGTGCATATATTCCATATTAATATTTCAGCATATTGTAATTCAAGAGATCTGAGAGAAAACTAGACTTCGGCACCGCCTCTTGGCTCTGTTTTCAAGCTTTAGATAATCTAACTGTGCCGAGAGACTTTGGTCAATCACACGTCATGCTTGCTATAGGAAAACCTATTTGAACAGGCAACAAAGAGGTTTGTGCTTAATTTTTTATTGTCAACGTTACCAGAGTAAAGACTTAAAGTACGAGGACTAACCGATATGTTTGGTAAAACGTAACCCAATATCTGGTTTGGATGTCTGGCACTTGGAGTTGCTGGATGGTAAACTATCCCCAAATCTTTTAAAAAGTCAGACAGATTGGCTGACGTGCAGCTTTACGTTAGTTATGGCCAGCGTTGGGTATCGTTTGGATTATTACGATTCCGATGCTGAACCGGTACTTTTTAAAACGATTCCGATCCCTAAACCGATTCTTGAAAAACTGAAAAATGACATCAAAGATGTAATATGTTTACTAGCGATCACGTACAGTGAATGGTTAATATTCTTTTACGTCTATTTTGGTGAGCCCAGAGGGGAAAATATGGCATTTTAAAAGTATAGCCTACATTTACGGTAGCTAGCTAACGGTAGACTACAGAGAAAGTGTGATATTTTTACGTCCGTTTCGGAGCGACAGAGGGAAAATATTTCAGTCGACACATTAAGTGGAACCAAAATTTGCGTATCCAGTCTGATTCCTACCGGTTGCGTAGTGGAACCGGGTTTCGGTAGCTAACCCTAGTTATGACTGTGCTTAAATAACTAGAATAAGTGGACGTAGACCAGAGGAGAATGGGGTTACCTGAGGAGGAACGAGAGGACAGGTCTTCTTCATTTTCCCATGGCGGTTGGAATATCTCAAAGGTTTCAGGTATGAAAAGGGAAACGTTTAAGTCACCACTGCCAGAGTAGAAATTATCTTCGTCCGTATCATCTGTTTGAGTATTTTCATCATCGTCTGCCAATGTTAAAATGACTGCAGCACCTACAGGTAAATAAGGACAGGAAGAGAAATATAAGTTTGTTTGTTGCAACAACAAACAGCGTTCCGTAACGTTTCTGCGTATGAACCCTTTTCACAGGGCGAGTAAGTTATTATGTACAAGTTGTGAGCAGTTCAATGGGATTTTTCATTTTCAGATATTGAGTCCTAGAAAGAAAATGACAATAAACATAATTTTGTCTCATATCGTCATCATAACCTTTACTTAAGAATCTCGGAAATCATTGATATTTCCCTCATTTTCAACGATGTCGAGATACAAAACACAAAACACATGATACACAAAACTAAAGTAGTAAATACTAATCGATGAAAACAGTCACACACAGAAATGATCTGACTTCTGACTTCTTTCCGACAACATACAGCTTTTTAAATACATTTTGATTGACAGCTTTTTAAAAGCCAGAGCCCGTTTACAGCCCGACATTATTCAAATGTGCGCAAGCACACAAATCTTTTGCCTTTTGTCGAGAATGAGTAATTTATACATTTTTTTAACATCATTTATTCATGACTAACATTATAGGCCACTTGGAAGTTGGAACAAAGAAATAAAATAAGTCTTCCAGGTGCCAGCCTCCGTTTCACCTCCTCAGCATCCATTTTCGCACTAATCCAAACGCATCACCTGACCGCTTATTTACCGCGCAACTGATAGAAATTAAGACCGAACCCGACAAAGATCTTCAGCTCTACGTCTGTTACTTTGTAGCCTGTAAAGCATAAGGTGTGAAAGTTGTTGCTGTGTTTACACATGCCAGTGTGACTTGGGTTAAAGGTAGCATTTTGATTTAAAGCAGATCAGTGGTTCAACCGCTGTTTGATGTGATCTGAATTTTCCTCACACTCTTCTCCACAAGGTGTCACTAAAGACCCAAAGACCAATCGCACCAGCCAACTCGCCCACTGAGGGGGGAGTTATTGACACATCAAGGCAAAGCTGCTGACAGAAATGTGAATGATCAGAAGAAAAGAGTAGATGTGCCCTTCAGTTTGGGTGGTTGAGATCTCCACATTTCTAGCGAAAAACGTTTGTTTCAACATCAGGAGGGACAAATTAGAGTCTGTCCTTCCTCCCCCCCACCCACCAGGTAATTTTGAGCATCAAACACTTAATTTCCTGTATTCTGGTGAATTCCTCTGCTACGATGTGTGCCTGTTCTGCATGCCAAATGTTATGTTACTACTATTATTACTTAATTAATCTGCTGTAATGTTCAAAACTTTCTTTTTTTTTATCAATTATGCAAACCTAACAACAAACAAGGATGTTTAATTGTGTTTTATTCATGTAAAAAAAACAAATGATACTGAAGGGATGAAGATAACATGAGAACAAATGAAAACAGAACATCAGTTAATGTGCAGATAATGCTCTCATTTTCTAACTAGATTTTGGATAAATGTTCATTATGAATCGATGATCAGAAAAAGATCTCAACATTCAGATTTTATGTTTTTCAGCTTTACCACACTGATCATGTGAATTGACCAAAATCCTCCCGTTATAATGTGGTAGAGGCGCACCCTGTCATGCCATTTCAAAAGCAAAACATATCCAACCCCACTCACCGACGGCCCAAATCAGCAGGAACACCTTCACCGCCGCCATCATCTTCACCTCCTCGCCTCTTCTGCTGCTTCTCCTCCAAAACGTCCAGATGGAAAAACTCCAAAGTTTGTCCAGCTGAGCGAAGTCTGGCACCGTATCTCTTCCGTCTGTTACCTTACATCTGTGTCTGAGTGTTTATTGAGGTTAAGACAGGAACTACTGTAGCTAACCACGCGTTGTTGAAACGGTGACTGATTTGCTGTCTCCGCCAGCTTCTTGGTGTCACTTTATTGCCAACATGAGCGCTGTTCTTCCCACAGAGAGGGGAGGAGGAAGTATTCAGATAATTTACAGTAACTACTGTTACTAAGTATAAGGGTCAATATCACACTGAGAAAATACTTAAGTAAAAAGCCCTGCATTCAAATCTTGGACTCTTCTTCAAGTTTCATAGTGTCAGAAAAACAGCCCTGTTTTCAGCTCTGTGACGATACATTTTCCAGCTTTTTAAAGACTTAATTCAGCTAAAGAAGTATGAGAATTTCAAAGTAGAAAGGAAGACTTCATCCTTCAGTTCATCACAAACACTCAACATCAAAACATCTGGAGATACGAGGTTTTCACTGCACAGGAACAGGAGGAGAACCTGTCATGTGTACAGTAACTGAAGCTGTCAGACAAATGTAGTGGAGTAAAAAGTTGTTAAAATCCATCCTTGTTTGAGTGATATGATATTGGCTAATATAAATCCCGAAACCAATCTTTTATTATGTTAAATATGTTAATATAATGTTAGTTGCTTTACAGCAGAAGTTATCTGAGAATGTCTTTTCTATCCAAGCAAAATTGGTATTGTAGCTGAAATGACCCAATTGATATTGAATCAGAAATGTAATCAAATCGGGACTTTGTGAACCGGAATCGAATAGAATCGGGAAAACTATTGGCAATACCCAGCCCTGTAGGCCCTATAGGGCCGGGTATTGGTATTGGTATTGGTATTGGTATTGGTATAGGTTATGCCTTTGCCATCTTAGGAAAAGAAATATTGCGTCCGCTAGGTCATGTTCATATGTAATAACACCTTATGATTGTTGTCACTCTTACATTGCAGCTTGAAGAGCCAAGCCCACTGATACCTCCGTATACATTTGGTACCCTTTTCTAAATCATGGCATCATACAATAATAACATAGGGAAGAAGAAACCAAATCTTCAAGTTGTTTTCTGGCTTTCTAAAAAAAATCATTTTAATTAGTTCCACATCATTTTGGCAATAATTTATTATTTTTAAAAGCAGAGACGCAGAGACAGTAAAAAGAAAAAAACAAACGTGTCCCGGCTGTGGCTCACCAGCAGGTGGCAGGATCAACAGCTGTCCATCCCATAATAGTCTCCATGGTAACCCAGTTTGTATTATGAAGAGAGGCTGTGAGTGTGAAGGCTGCACTGACATGGGCAACGGGCAAAAGCAGTCGGTGTAACTTTTCAGCTCAGATCAGTTTGAAGCAGTTTGAAGACACCGAGAGATGTCCGTCAAGGTGCTCAGTCATCCAGGTCGTCGTTATCCCAGGAAGGGTTCAAAATCAACAGCAACTGGACTCGGTTAAAGTTGCTTCGAAGACATTTCGTCCCTCATCAGAGAGACTTCCTCAGTTCTGACTGATTGGTAAGGAAATCTGGCTTCCTTTGTTAGTGCTCCTGGTCGTTCTAAGACACCATGGGTGGATCCCAAGTCTCTTATTTGATATCTCCTCGCTTGAACCGAAAGTCCTTCCGGAAGTTCTGGCCCTCCTTCGTGAAGGCCATCTCGGAGCGAGGAGCTCACTTCCCCTAAATTGCATCCACGTTTCCTCAACTTGCTTCCCTTCATGCGAGGAGAAAGGAAACGAGGAAATGGGTTATAGAGGGATGAGACGTCTTTTCCGGCTTCCAGGAAGGCTGCTCTCGTGTTTCCTCGCTCATAGCTCCTCAGAGATCTCTCCTCCGTCCTCCCCCCATGCTCCTCGGTGCAGAGATAAGACCTTTGAGACGGCCTTCACAAGGGAGGCAAGAACGACTTTCGGTTTAACCGAGGAGCGAGGAGACATCAAATAAGAGACTTGGGAAGCAGCCGCTGCGCGAGGATACACGAGAACAGCCTTCCGGGAAGCCGTGCAGCTAAAAGCGTTGCTAACTCCGCCCATACAGCTGACAAATATACGTGATGCTTCAGAGGAAAGGACGTCTCATCTCTCTAAAACACACAACACAGTGTTTTTTGTTTTTGTATTGCTGTGGTTGTATTGCTGTGGACCTGAGGAAGAGCAGTGTCGAATGCGAGCTCTTGAGATCCACAGGACATATTCATTTTGTGCGTTTTGCCACCCTGAAGGCTCAGATGAATGATATCTTTTGTAAGCAGGAACCCAAATCTACCTTCTTTCCCACTTGACCTGAATGCAGCACAGGTGAACACTACAGGAGCGTGACAGCAAATCATTTCGGGTGAAAAAGGGACAAAAATGATAGAAATTTGTGGACAGAAATCACACACTTCATAAAAAGACCAATGAAATGCACATTGATAGAAGTTCAAGTGAGAAAAACATTTGATGCAATACTCAACAATTTCATGTTTCTTGCACTAAAATCTCTGTCAGTTAAAGTAAGGCTTTGTCATTACTCTGTGTGTGTGTGTGTGTGTGTGTGTGTGTGTGTGTGTGTGTGTGTGTGTGTGTGTGTGTGTGTGTGTGTGTGTGTGTGTGTTTAACCAAGTTTACAAGTTTAACCAAAGAGCTTCTCTGAAAAACACACATCTAGTTTGGTTTGTTTAAAACTCCAGACATTAAGTTAACTAACGACTGTAGTGTATTTTTTAACTCTTCAGTTGCACAAAAAAGGAGAAGAAATAGAGAGAGAAGAAAAAACAAGAAGGGAGTAACTTGTAAAACATAAATGAACTGAAAAAAGGATTAAGTTGAGCATGTAATAGTCTCCTTCCGTCCGTCTACTGTCAACAATCTAACATTTATTTCCACATTTAAAAATAAAAATGTCACTTGGTGAAAAAAAATGTCACTCCATGTTTTCCAACAAAGACTTCAGAAAACAGCGTAGAAAACGTTTTGCACTGATCGCATTTTCATTAACATATAAATATCATTCACACTCAAAGGGAAAACATCAAAATATTCAGTTGCTGCTAGGAAAATAAACATACTGTATATACAAATATTTTACTGTAATATCTAAATAAAATGGAAGGAATCTCCATCCGATCGACACTTGAGCGGGTGTATTGCTGTGGACCTGTGAGGAAGAGCAGTGTCGGATGTGAGCTCTTGAGATCCACAGGACATATTAATGTTGTGCGTTTAGTGCATTATACACTGTGTAGTGTATTGAGAGGGGACCCCTATAAACTGTTACACCTCCGAACGGCATGCTGGGTATAGCACACTCCATCTGTTGCAGTACATTCACCTCAAATTTTTCAAGCATTACCGATAGAGTTGGGTACCAAAACCTGTGCCAATATGGCATCGGTTCCTAGACGGGTTGCCATTTCAGTGCCTCATTTCAGTGTCACATAAGTGCCTGTGCTGCTCTCTGGTGCTCTGAAACAGACGTTACAGGCAACAGAATCATCACCGCACATGACGCTAATTAACACTGCACTTGGCAGCAGATAATGTTAGCCTACCGTTAGCTAGTAGCTGGATTTAACAGTTAAAATGCTGACTGCTAAACTGTTCAACATGTGGCTGTATTTCACTGGTACGGATTCCTACAACAAACAACAGTCTGCAGCTAAAGACACAGAGAAGACTCGCTGTACCATGGCTGCTGCCATAGTCGGAGTTGTCAGAGAAACAACACCGACGGGATTTAATGTTGCGTTCAATTGCAACTTGTAAGCTCCTGGTGCACGCGTTCAAAGTTAATGTAAACTACCCTTCTGCCATCTGGTGGTTCTTCATCGTTTAACAGCAATTAACTGGAAATAAGTTACTGTTATCACATTTTAAATAAATTATTGAAATGTGACCATACGCCCTTAATGTCAACGACTGTCGTCAGTTCAGACAACGCTTTAAAATGATTGTTTTTGCAACGGTATCGGAAAAAAACCACACAATTCCCAATCCTAATCAGCAATCTAACTTTCGGAATAAAGGAGAAGACAGACTTTATTAATCTTGCAAGGGGTAATTACTTTTTTTAATGCTTTTGTTCCTAGAAACAGCCTGACCCCAAATAGCTAGCTGTTAGCAAAGGTTGCAGATACTCTAGTGTTGCTAAGATATACAACTATGTCATGGCAGGTTTATTGCTCAGGACCCAAGGAAGTAAGGTAAGGTTATTTTAGATAAGCGGTTCTCGAGAAAGCTGCAAGCAGCAATCAGCCCGTTCCAAACAGGCACGTTTTTTAACGGCACTGCACTGGTCCGCACAAGTTACTCACACGTGTAATATCATTTGTGTTGCATGTTTTGTGCTTATTTTTTCATTACAAGCCCTCCATCTCCTGCAGGAGGCTGCTTCGATATGTTTTCATCAGTACTTGCTCACGGGCACAATAATGGCGATTTCTCAGGCAGATATTTACAGCTGGACAGACAGTTAAAGCCACTCCCATTAATCCTCTGTAGAACAGTCCAGTGCGATGCTGTGCTCCTGGGCGATGGCGGCCAGCTCTTTCAGGAACTCGGCGAACAAGACGATGGCGAACACTCGGCTCTTGGCATGAGGGGGGATGTGAGGGCACGGCGGCAGGGCGGCAAGAGGAGGCAAAGCCAGAGCGTTCCTCATGGAGCCATTTGAAAGAGATGGGTCCAGGATGATGTCGCGGCCCTGAGACTGGAGGCACTCTGAAAAACATAATGTGACACTGTGAAAATGTGACTGTTGGAATTGGTAATGTGACAGGAAAGGCTTCAGTATGCTTCAATCAAAGTGCTGTGTGTACGATAGATAAATCTATAACGATTCTAAGGTGCTGCTTTCGACTTAACTCGCGCCCACTTCATGCAGCACGTTCATGACGTTGAGTTCAACTTCAACATCTGTCTGTCAGCACACCATAAAGCTCACTAATTAACACATTTTTTCTTTGTTTCATCAGTACAAAAACCAATGAGTAAAACAATTACAAGTTGCATTTCTACAGGGGGGGTTATGTTTGGGAGCATTGACATCCTGTAGTCACTGCTAATAATGCTGCTGCAATTCCACTACTAATGTTTGTTGACGTGTGTGTTTATTAACCTCTAAACTTGCTGTCTTGGTCTTTAGCCAACAAGAACCTCCAGGCCTGAGTGACCAGGCCAGGATAGTCTGGTCTGTCGGCCACGTAGCGCTCAATCTGAGCATGGACCGACACCAACACCTACAACATACACACAAAGACAGAAAGTATACACAGTATCGTTTAGATGCCTGAAACAATGGACTTAGACGTGTGTGTGTGTGTGTGTGTGTGTGTGTGTGTGTGTGTGTGTGTGTGTGTGTGTGTGTATGTGTGTGTGTGTGTGTTGGTGTTACCTGATACAGTGTGCGTACGTTGGGCTGGTTGTGTGTGTCCGTGCTGAGCAGGAAGGATTTCAGAAGAGGTTGCGGGTACGACACCAGCTGGGCCAGGATGCCCGTCACCAGCAGGTTCACAGCGATGGAGTTTTCCAGGAGGTTCTCAAGCCGGGACAACAGGACGCTGATGAACGGACCTGTCGCATCAGGGAGTAATATAGGTTAGTGTGTGTATGTGTGTTTGTGTTTGTGTGTGAGAGAGAATTAATATAGTCTGGATCAACTTGACAAGAGCTGCAAATATTAACTGATCAATCGATTTGTTGTCAACTATACTATAAATTAATCCCAACTATTTTACTGTAATAGTTGATTAATTGGTATGAGTAATTTGTCCATGAAAAATAGTAGAACTTGTTAAATGTGAATATCTTCTAGTTTCTTCTCTCCTCTGTGACAGTAAACTGAACATCTTTGAGTTGTGGACGTAACAAGACATTTGAGGACGTCATCTTGGGCTTTGGGGAAACACTGAGCCTTTGTGATTTTTCACAATTTTCTGACATTTTAGAGACCAAACAACTAATCCATTCATCCAGAAAATAATTCACAGATTAATCAACAATTACATTAACGTTAGTTGCGGCCCTAATTTTACTATATTGACCTCTTGTTTGATGTCCAACTACATTGTCATTTTTTAAGATGCAACCACAAAGCCGCTTTAAATTGATCTAATGGACACTTTGTTTTGCTTCAGGAAGCATCTTTATTCACTTTACCATCACTTGTGGTTGATAACACAGACCTGTAAAGGGAACTGCGTGCCTGCTGCCTTTCTTACTGCTGCTCGTTCTCTCCTCTCCTTCCTCTTCCTCCTCTTCTACCTCCATCACCTCCTCTTCTTCTTCCTCCTCTCCGTCTTCCCATGAGGAGCTAAAAGCGAATTCCTCCTCCTCTTCCAATCTTTGCCTCAGCACTCGGACCCGCCTCCTGAATGTGCTGATGTCGTTTGTGATGTCGTCACAGTCTGGCTCCACCCCTAATGAGAGCATGAGCTCGTGGTATCGGGACAGGAAGTCATCATTATTGGCGACTTTGTTACCAGGCAGATTGGGAGACTTTGCGTCAGCCACCGAAGAGTGACTCAAAGATGGCTCAGATTCAGAGTGGCCATTGGGTAAAGTCACTAAACATGGCGTGGGATGTGTGTTGTGTTCGTGCAGTGTGTGATTTACAGTATTTGTGAAGTCACTCAGGTTGCAGTTTTGGTTAAACAGATCGCCGTCTTCATCGGAATCATCACATTTGTCGATGATGTAATTCTTAGCGTTAAAACCGTTCGTGAAAAACTGACGATCTCCTTGTGCATCAATCCTCTTTATCTCATCTTCCTCCTTCCTTCTCCCAAAGTCCTCACTCCTCCTCACCTCCTTCACATAATCCTCACTCTTTCTTTCCTCTTTCCCTCCATCCTCGCTCATCCTCCTTGTCGACATTATACTGTTAACCGTTTCCATCACCGTCCTTCCAGTTGTCGTTAGAATTGATGTTAAAGTTGTTGTCGTTGCGGCTGTTGACATCCGTTGGCTGTTTGAGATGCTTCCACGTGCCCGTCGATTTGCTGCCATGATACGCTCCAAAATGGCCGCCTTTGTCTCTCTCTGGGCGACTAGATCGTAGACCAGAACGTCGTCCTCAAACTCGGATTCCTCCACGTACGAGCCGTGCACCAGCTTGGTCGCAGTGCGTTGCATTTCCTGGATGTGTTGGGGAGGTAGAGGTGTCGCAGTGCATCTGTCGCCCTCCATCGCCACGCTGCCGTTTGCTACTGCTGTGTTTATAAATGCTGATAAAGAGGGATCGTCATCTGCAAAAATGTCGTCCCATTCCAGCTCCAGGGCAGAGCCCGCTCGTCCCGCCTGATTGCTGGTGGAGACAGTATCTGAGGACGAGGGTGTCGGGGAGAGCGCTGAGGGGGGAGGAGTGATGACCAAAGAGCAGATGGAGTCACTCTCGACTCGCCGTACGATCTCTTCCTCATCTTCTATGTCATCCCCGGGTGTGTCCGATCGGTTTTCTTGAGGCAGAGGGTCGATCCCGTCATACGGAGATGACCAGAGCCGGCATGCCCTGCAGATGAAACAAAATCATCAGAACTGAAGATGTTGGACATATAAAATTATCTCTTATTAGGATGTCTGTTGGTTGGTTCACCACTTTGGTCCAGGTTGAGATATCTCAACAACTATTGGATGGATCGCCATGACATCTCGTACAGACATTCATGTTCCCCTGAGGATGAATCCTACTGACTTTGGTTGACATTTGTGGTTTTGAGTCAATTATCTCTAAAACAATTGGATTGATCGCCATGAAATCTTGTACAGAAAATGGATCACATCACTCCAGTTCTGAAGTCTTTACACTGGCTTCCTGTCCCTCAAAAAAATGATTTCAAAATACTCTTGCTAGGTTATAAATCACTAAACGGTTTAGGGCCAAAATGCATTTCTGATCTGCTCGCTACACTATGACTCACCCAGACCTCTCAGGTCGTCTGGGATAGGTCTGCTTTCTGTCTTCAGAGTCAGAACTAAACAGGGGGACGCAGCGTTCAGTTTTTATGCTCCACATATCTGGAACAAACTCCCAGAAAACTGCCTTTCTTTAAATAATTGTTAATTTCTTATACTGCACTATAACTTTTATTCTCGTATTTTATCTGTTTTTAATTTTTTAATTGTTTTTAAATGCTCTTTAATGTTTGAATTGCCCTGTTGCTGAAATGTGCTATACAAATAAAGCTGCCTTGCCTTGCCTTGCAGACATTCATGTTCCTCAGAGGATGAACCCTACTAAGGCTGCACGATATGAGGAAAATATGCGAAATGTGAATCATGATCACGATATTACTTGCAATACATAAACAGCTATTAAAGTGTACTCAGTTCAGCCTTTTTGCAGCTTTTAGTATTCTGCTAAAATACAACAAATTTCTTGTTGAATTGAAGACAAATGAAAGTAAATCATTTCCGACATTCTTTTATTAAAACAAATTGACCATTGAACTGAACACAAAAAGGCACCACTAAAAAAGAATGACCGTTACATTTTAAAGTGCCGTTTTCTACTGATATTTTCTTTCAAGTAACTCAAAGAATCTTTGAGTGTTTTGTGCGATATGTCGCAGCCTTTCGTGATGTGTTTATTGCGCAAGTTGACATCGCGACGATGATGAAAAAAAATGATTTATTTTGCAGCCAACTTTGGTAATCCCTTGATTTTTCCTCTGGCGCCACCTTGACGTTGACATTTGTGGTTTTGAGTCAAATATCTCAACAACTATTGGACGGATTGCAGTGTCCCTCTCAAGATGATTTGTAACCATTTTGATAATCCTCTGACTTAACCATGAAGTTGAGACTGACCTGTGGGAAATGGAGATGGCCTGTTGGGCGTCCCAAAGGTAGTGGAGGTAGTTTACATCCATCAGAAAGTCTGAACCACGGCAGTACCCGACACTGTCTGATACGGACAGATCTGACACAGACCGAGAGTTTAAGTTAGCATGATACATTCGTTAAAGAGGATTTACCTGTGTTGTGTATGTTCAGTTGTACTGACCTGCTCCTTTGGGCCAATGGATGTGCTCTGAGTGTAGGTCTGCATTCATGTTGTGGAGGTTCCCAGGGCACCAGGATGGCAAGAGGAGCAGAAACGAGGCGGCGCTGGAGGAGTAACAGTCCGTCTGCTTTAAGGAGGAGCGCTGCTTCCTGCTCAGGTGGCTGCAGGGAATCAGATACCTGAGGACACACGGACACTGCTCAGTCCCAGCATGCATCACTGCCAGAAGAGCTCATTACTGACCCATGTGGCTAATAGCCCTGGGGGAAAAACACCAACTGTAACTGTCGGTGGCCCTTATATTATAGATGCTGGGATCTGCAGTGTTTTTTTTACTCCCATCGGCCACAAGAGGAAGCACTAAGCTTCAAAAACAACTTGAAGAGGCCACACAGATGTGTGGGTTTGGCTTTGCTTCATAAGTTTAACGGTATGTTTTTCTTTTACAAGAGAAAATGCTTCAAGGATAAGCAGTTAGTTCTACAAAGGTATATGCAAATGTAAAGGCTGTGCGCTGTAAGAGCAGTGCTTTCATGAGCTTTACAATGAGATGAACCCTAACAACCACAGCTTAATGTTAGCTAGAATGCTAATCAGACACGTTAAGTACAAGCCTGCGATGGCTTGTACTTAACGTGTCTGATTAGCATTCTAGCTAACATTTCAAAAGTTGCTAAATGAAAAGACTTCAATACGATTTAGTATTTTGCACACATTGGCTGTCAGTTTTATATGAGAGATCCTGGTGAACCCACTGATGAACCAAAATCTAATAGTGTTTTCTTTATTTCCAAGGCCCTGTGGACCTGTGAGACTGACCTGAACACCAGCTGCAGCATGACGTCTTCACAGAAGAAACCAATCAGAGTCCTGAACAGAGCCAGCGACACCGTACCCAGCTGATGGACACCCAAAAAGTTAAAGGTCATCTCACAGATTAGGAAGTATAAAGCGTTAAACAGCAGCAGAGAGCACGTGTTACCTGGAAAGGTGTGTTGACTCTGCTGACCAGTGTGTCCAGGATGTGCACGTTGTCGTGTGTGTGCAGCAGGACGAAGGACAGGAAGCTCTGGAGGAGGGCGGGCTCAGAGATGGAGCGCAGGAACAGATCCAGGTACGCCGTGGTGGTCATCACCTCCTCCACCGTCAGCTACACACGCAAATGTTTAAATCGAAATTCAAATCGGATCGTGGATTTAGAGAATCGGGACACCCTTAACACTAATGAGTTTTACTACCTTGTGCAGAGCAGGAGCCAGCACAGGCACCAGGAAGCCATTGTAGATGTAACCCAGCAACTGAGACCGGATGGAGGGATGAGCGACCTTTGTAACGGCACTACAGAAGTCCAGCGAGTGCAGGAAGTGGACGAGCGCTGGAACCTGTTCACACAAACACCAGGTAAGAGTAACATCATTGATCATTGATTGTTTTTTGTTTTGTTTTAAGCCCCCAACGTCGTCTTCCAGGCAGCGCTGCCTGGAAGGCAGTAGGATTAGGCATTGACATATATATATATATATATATATATATATATATATATATATATATAATGGACCAACAGATCCCGTGTCTCTGGACGGAGACCAGTGAAGGATATTAGAAGCACTTTTCCGGTGATGGCTGAGCGTTACTGACCAGCCTCCAACTGAGAGAGACGACGTAAATGTGACGTGAGCAACCAGTCTGAAAGTTGGAAGTCTTCTGGTAGCTGTGCCAAGAGAAATCTCAATCATTCCCAATATTGCAGAGAGCGTAGATGTAAGGAGATAACATAGACACAGGCTAATTATTGATCACTAAAATGATAGTTAACATTAGTAATTACACTTAAACAGCTAATGTGAGACGAAACTGCCTGAGAGCTTCTCCTGTACTATACGGTAATTCCTCTACTATGAGACAGGAAGTCTCGTGGTTATGACACAATCGTTAGCCTATTTCTACAAAAACGTCTGCTACGGAGCCATAACGTGAGATACAAGGTAATGGAGCCTTTTATACATTGTTGTGTTTCTTTAGAAATAAACAACGGACAAATAGAGTCTCTAAACGCTTCAGATGTAAAGTTATTCACTGTCGAAGTGACGCCAAAATGAATGGCAGTCAATGGAATGCTAACGGGAGGTGATGGCTTGTTAGCATCAAAATGGCGCCATAGGAGCTACGCGTTGCGGGGAGAAGCTTACCCCCTTGATAAGGCAATGGTTAGGGTTAGGTGCCTTGAAGTCGACGGTCGCAGCGCTGCCTTGAAGTCGACGTTGGGGGCTTAAAACACCATCGAGCCATTAATTCAGACAATCAATCTTTCATGTATCTGTTCACCTATAACTTCCGTCAAGGAAGGTATGTTTCCGCTTCAGTTAGT
>NW_027595402.1:840000-847500 GCF_031162955.1 Sander vitreus | reverse complement strand
CACTATTCTAGATTCTAGTCAGAATATGAATCTGATACTGCTCCATTGGGCTGTGATGTGAGGAAAGAAAATGCCTGTGCACTCAATTGGATAGACCTACAACCAATCAGAGCAACGGAGTACGTGACGTTGACGAATCCCGTAGGAGGGACGGCAAAAACATCTTTCCGAGAAATGCCTTGTTCTCTGTTCCTCTTTTAAAATGAATGTGCTGTCGATATCTTCTATAACAGACGCGATGGCAGCCATCTTTGTTGTAAACTAATTCAACCCAAGCGCTCTTTGGTGACGTGGTTGATTACGTTACTGTTGGTCATCTGTCCATCATCGTATAAAGCCCGCCCTGACAATCTGATTGGTCCGAACAGCTCTGGTTGGAGCGTAGTTGATCCACAACGGTGGATCCAGACCCAACTTCCCGACCTCAAAATGTTGTGGGCGGGGCTAAGTTCGGCTGGCATCCAGGCTATAAAATACCCACAATGCACTGCTAATTTGAGAGTACATACGATGTACCCTACATTGTACTCCTGTATACCACAATGCAACGCTGTATTATATATAATTATAATATAATTATATATAAAACCTTTTAATATTCTCCTGGGTGGGTTTGTTTCAGGGACGTATTAGAAGTCATTTTGTTTTTTTACATGATGCTGGGCGCTCCTACGTACTTCTGCTCAATTTTCATTTTCCTTCAGTACTCCGTCTGGGTTTGCGGTGTATTCGTGGGTTTTCTCCGGCCAAATCTTTACCGGTCCAATCAGCGAACAGAGGGAGTGGCTGAGGAAGATGACGTTGAGGTTGTGCGCTAGTTTGAGTTGTTGTTCCGTAATGGCGGCGGAGAAAGATGCGAGCGAAGCCATTCGGTCCGTTGTGGCAACGCTGCCGAATATCCAGAAGTTAAAGCCCGAAACAAGAACAATCTTTGCTGAGTTGTGTTGGTGGCCATGATGTTGTGGCCCTCCTCCCCACGGGGTTCGGGACAGTTTGATTTTCCAGCTCGCTCCGTTAGTGGTGAAGGAGTTGGCTAAGGCTAACGCTAGCGATGCTAAGCCGACGTCACGACCAAACGTTAGCGATTGGTTATGGCAGATCCAGAGTGGCTCTGGGCAGATCCAATAGTTTTAAACTTCAACAGAGTACCCACCTTCAAGGAAGTTAACACTTGTCAATGGAGAGTGGCCAGACTCTCTGTACAAATGAAATGTACCAGAGTCTGGTAGGACCAGGCTAATGGACCAGAGTCTGGTAGGACCAGGCTAATGGACCAGAGTCTGGTAGGACCAGGCTAATGGACCAGAGTCTGGTAGGACCAGGCTAATGGACCAGAGTCTGGTAGGACCAGGCTAAGGCATGCCCGCCTCCGTCACACAAATAACCGGCACATTTACTGACGCAACAAACTTTTAGTTAGTGTCGAAATCTCGTTTGGTCTTTCCCTTTATATTTAATAAACACTATATAGGGAATAGTGAGTGAGTGAATGAGGGAACGGTTTCGAAAAAGCAGCTACTGAATACAAAGCAACGCAGCGGCATGATGACACATTTTCTTCTTTGTTCTCTTACCTTGCCCCATCTCTTCCTCCATCAGCAGGAAGAGCATGTGTTCCACGTAGTTCTGGACAGCGCTGGCCTCGTCGGCCGGGATGGGGCCAAGGCGTAACACTCCGGAGCCGCCGCTGCTGCCGCCACTGGCGTGACCGGAGAGGAAACTCAGCGCACTGGTGCCGCTACGTCCCGGCTCGTGTTTTTCCAGGATCTTTACTACCTGCAGACAGAGGGAGGTCGGAGTAGTCTGGATCAGTGGAAGTACATGTCCAGGATAAAGCCTGACATCAGTAGCCTGGTTGACACCAGACTCTTCTCAGTTGTAACTGAGAGCGGGTCTGGGGAAGGTTCATTCACAGCTCATTTCCAATGGGGCGTCACCAAAGGACGCCGCTCTAATGCCTCTGGGCGCAATTGGATAGTCCTTCAACCAACCAGACCAACGATCCGGGCGACGTAGCAGCGACAGCGGCATCAACGGGTTGCTGCGCTTCGGTGGCCGTCATGTTGAATGTAAACAAAAAGCTGCTTGCAGTCGCTGCGCTATCGTCATCGTGTAAAGCCCGCCTCAACGGTTGTGATTGGTGCCTCGATTTGGAAATATTGTAAATGGGCTTGAATGGGCTCTCGGCCAGACGGACTTGCAGAGCAAATCTCAAATATGCCGGAAGTTCGTCAGGGTTTTCCCAGGCTATGACTTCAGGCTTTGGCCCCAAAAGCTAGCAAGCCATTCGCTAAAAATGGCAAGTTTTGAAGAAAATTTGGATGGTGCAATGGGAATGATTGTGAAGATTTACAAAGAATATGTTGAGGTCATTTCCTCTAACTGGGACGTTTTGGGACCGGTTGGTGGGATTGCTGTGGACGAAGTACATACGGAGATACACTGGTAAGAGCCAATGAGGTTTAACCATGTATCAGCTAATTGAAATAGCTCACGTTACTGTATTGTGTCAACAGTTAACTTCATTTAATATTGTATTGTAATATTTCTTTTGCAAGGTGAACATTTTCCACCAAAACCAGTTCCTCCCCGAGAATATTCAGCAGAGCCAACGTCGTTGTGTCCAGAGCTTAGCGCCGCCCAAGACGATGCTGATTGGTTTAAAGAAATGCAAACAACCCAGAGCGTTTTTTTTCTCCTATCCCAGAATGCATCTGTGAGGTAGCCAGACCTTACTACACAGTACTTTACCTACGTAACTTAAATGACATAGATAATGTGCGTAATGTGAGTTAAAAAAAGTCATTGTTGACCTTTGCTTTCACACGGGTCTCCCGGGTTAAAGTCCTGTGTTTAATTGACCATTCATCCATACACCTCAACTTTTTTTATTATAATAACAATTTATTATTATTATCCTGCCTGTGTGGACTTTAGCACTCCTAATAGTATGTCATCATGCACCTTTTTACCAAAATTTGGATTGTCTGACACCAGTAAACAACACCTCAAAACCTAAATTTCAGGCTTCAAAACATCATGTTTTTCTGCGATCTGTTTGAAATCAACTGAAATTAACAAAATCTTTAGGTTTATATTCATTATCTTTATGTGGCATTTAAAAAAAAAAAATAATAATTTGCACTTTGCAAACAGCAACGACTCATTATTAAAAGAAATGTAAGACACAGTAGATAACAGATCCCTGTGGGAGAGAGAGAGAGAGGAGAATGTAATTCACTGTCTGGACTTGTGTTAACCTTTGACCTAAGCTGCTTCACAAAAGGAACACACACACACACACACACAATACACTTGTACGCACAGACACACAGACACAGAGTGTGTGTCGTGTGGGTTTTCTTGGCGGGCGTGGAGAGATTTGTCTAAATGGATCCTGTGTTTAAGGGCCAAAGTCTGGGTCAGAAATGCACACACACATACACACACACACACACACACACGTACACACACACTGTGTCTGCCAAACATTACGAGGAAAATAGGACAGACTAAGACTGAGGGACAGAAGAGATAAACCAACAGGAAAGTGAGTTTTTCTGCCTGAGATGTGATTGATTGATTGATTGATTGATTGATTGATTGATTGATTATTTGATTGATTATTGGATGAGTTGATTACCTGTGCCCAGTGGTTCTTGAACACAATCATACAGGTCTCCGGGTCCACCCCTCTTAGCGTGAGAGACTTCTTCCGGTGGCCCCCAGCAACCACTGAGGCCATCATTTTGATTGGCAGTCAGCTGGTTATAGCATGTTCCAGCTGAGTTTGTGGGACGGTGGCCTGGACCAAGGGGCATTAGCTGGCTCTCTCTCAGCCCAGGATCAGGCTCTTTCCCTGGGCTCGGTGGGCAGCTGCTGGCCTGCAGGAGGTGGAGGTGGAGAGAGTTGACACGTTTCTTATTATTCCTTTAATAGAGAAAATATGTACAGTAGTGAATGGAAATCAGGAAGCGATGCAGCAGTAATGTTGTGGATGGCTCGCAGAAACAAAGCTCCTTGAGCAGAAATGGATAAAGAAAAGGGTCTTTTAAATGAGTTCAGTTTCAAAGCCCTTACAGATGGTTCTCTCCACAAGACTAAAGTTATTTGCGTGTGCTGTCGATGTGAACTGACTGATTACGTTGAGTCTTAAAGTGCTCATATTATGCTTTTTGGCTTTTCCCCTTTCCTTTATTGTGTCATATATCTTTTTTGTGCATGTTATAGGTTTACAAAGTGAAAAATCCCAAAGTCCCCCCCAAAGGGACTTACCATCTCCAACAGAAAACACTGTTCACAAACTGCTCCAAACAGCTCTGTTGTAGTCCAGCCTTTACTTCAGAGACAAACGTGGTCACTTTGGAACACACGTTATAATGCTCGCCTAGCTGCTAGCATGGCACGCCCTCATACTCTGCTTCTGACTGGCTAGTAGTCCTTACCAAGGTACTGTCAGGGTACGCCCTCATACTCTGCTTCTGACTGGCTAGTAGTCCTTACCAAGGTACTGTCAGGGTACGCCCTCATACTCTGCTTCTGACTGGCTAGTAGTCCTTACCTAGCTACTGTCAGGACACGCCCTCATACTCTGCTTCTGACTGGCTAGTAGTCCTTACCTAGCTACTGTCAGGGTACGCCCTCATACTCTGCTTCTGACTGGCTAGTAGTCCTTACCTAGCTACTGTCAGGACACGCCCTCATACTCTGCTTCTGACTGGCTAGTAGTCCTTACTTAGGTACTGTCAGGACACGCCCTCATACTCTGCTTCTGACTGGCTAGTAGTCCTTATCTAGCTACTGAGCATGTGCGACTCCCAACAAAGATGGTACAGCAGTGAGATGTCTCACTCTGTAGCTAAAACAGAGAGCTCAACACACAGGGTGAAAAGAGGAGCTGCAGCAATGTGCAGTACAACAAATATATGGTGTTTTCAAAAAATTAAACCATGTAAACCTATTCTGATATAACCTCTAAAAACAATTATGAACCTGAAAATGAGTATAATATGAGCACTTTGAATACTTGAGCATAGAAAACTTAAAAATGTGTCCCTTTAAAGTACATTTAGAACATAAAAAACTGTGATTAATTTGCGATTAACTGTGAGTTAACTATGGACAATCATGCGATCAATCAGGATTAAATATTTTAATCGACTGCCAGCCCTAATTTCTACTTTTAACAGTTGTCTTCTCCTGCTCTGATATGTAATGCAATAAAAATAAAGATAGAGAAACATGCAAAACGTGTGATGCCTTAACAATGTTGTTTAACCTCACCCTCTGCCTGTGATTGTCTCACATGGGCTTCACTTTGTTCCTGTGTGGTTTGTGTATTTGAGAGGACCTCTGGATTTACAAACGCAGCATTAATCTCCAGCAAGAGGTCAGTGAACAGAAAGTCTCAGTCTCATATACGTCAGTACATAACCAATCAATTACCTGATCGTCACACTTTATTTCTATGAATACTGAAACAACAGAATCTCTCCTTCTGTCTTTACGTATTTCTGTTTTTCTCTTTCTGTCCTAACAGACAGACTAACTAGCGCCAAGGCCGAAACAGGAAATGAGGGTCGTCGGAGGCAACATGCAAACAGGAAAAACGGGAACGCGTCCGAATCCCACCCTGGGCGTTTCCGGGACATTCCATGAATTCTCAAGGAGCTCTCCAAGAACCCCCCCCCCCCCCTCCTCAACAGTGAATAGTTTATCTACCTCTCTGATGCTGCTGAAGGGACGACATAGACGACCGTTGTCCTGAGAAGGAGACACAGAGATGAGTGAAAGGTTGTCTGACACACACACACACACACACACACACACACACACACACACACACACACAGAGACACTCTCTCTTTACAAAATCCATCCTTCATCATCTGGTCCTCTAATCTGTGTGTGTGTGTGTGTGTGTGTGTGTGTGTGTGTGTGTGTGTGTGTGTGTGTGTGTGTGTAGGACAAACAGTTGGATTTTGGTCCAATTTCCTGTTTGGATCATCAAGTTGTCATCATGGTGTGTATGTGTGTGACTGTACATCTATCTTTGTGAGGACCACTTTGAGATTTTAGACCTTGGGAGCGAGGACATTTTTGGGTTGACGTTTAGGTATTTAAGTCATGTTACCCCTGCATGATACGGCTCAACTCGGCTCACTTTTTTGGTTTTCCACTGCATATAATATCCCTTTATTTGAAGGAACAGCTTAGACATGAAAGGGGAGAGAGAGGGGGAACGACATGCAGCAAATGACTGCAGGCTGGAATCGAACCTGCAGCCGCTGCGGTGAGGACTGAGTCTCTGTACACGGAGCGCACCCTCTACCAGGTGAGCATCCCAGGCGCCCTGGAAAAAAAAAAACATTTTTAAAAGAAATGAAAGACGGTTCAAGCAAAAAGGCTCTCCGATAAAACTTAAACCAGACCACTGATTCAGCTGACCTCAGTGTTGCAATGTACCAAAGTACAAATACTTTGTTACTGTATTTGTACAAATACTTTGTTACTGTACTTAAGTAGAATTTTCACGTATCTGTACTTTACTTTGTTACTTATATTTCTGGACACTTTTACTTTTAGTTTACTACATATCCTGAATAAAATGTATACTTTTACTCCACTACATTTCCCCTTAGCATCTCAGTTACTCATTACCTCATAGTCAAAAGTTTTTTTTTTACTTTTACTTCTAATACTTAAGTACATTTATTATCATAAAATTACTTTTGATACCTAAGTACAGTAAATATCAGATACTTTAAGACTTTTACTCAAGTGATATTCTAAAAGGTGACTTTAAGTCATTTTCTGTATGAGATACTTGTACTTTTAATCAAGTATTGTTTTCAAGTACTTTATACAAGACTGGCTGACCTGACATCCTCGGGCAGGACTGCAAAGGTAGTTTAGCTATTAAAATAAATGTTGTTTTTTTTTGTGCAGGACGTCCGGCGTGGCGCTAGTGAGGATCCTCTCTGACCAATCAGTGGTCTGCGGTGTTTCAACTCTACCTTCTAGTATCGGCTCAGCTCGCTTGGAACCTCGACCAAAATGGTACCAAAGAAAGTAACTTTTGCTAATGGGAAACCAACAAAGAGCAATGAAAAAAAGGCCGTACCATGCAGTGGAAAAGCAGCGTTAGTTGTCAGTGTTAAATTAAAGGTAAGACTTATAAAACTAACTTTCTGTCATATCTGCTGAAACTGACTCTATGTTCCAGTAGAACTACATGAAGCAGGTCATTTAAAAAATAATCCAGCTCCTCTGGCTCCTACAGCCTGTAGTGAGATTTGCAAAAATCCACCGTTGTTGATGTTCATATTTTTTGGCTAAGTCCTGGATCTTCACAATCCTACCTGGGAAAAAAGTGACAAATGTCCAAAAAAAAAGCGCAGAAAATTATCGAAAAAAAGTGACAAAAATTTGGTGGAAAGTGACAAAAGTGTTGAAAACGACGCACAAACAGTTAAAAAAAAAAATAATTTCATTTTAAATG
>NW_027595402.1:707500-835000 GCF_031162955.1 Sander vitreus | reverse complement strand
GAAACAAATAATGAAATAACATTTTAATTGTGTCTGTTACAGTTGTTGATCTAAGTATTTTTGTTTGATTTTTTATTGTAGATTTATATGTAAAGCACTTATGTTAGTATTTTTTTCATGCCTAGACGATATTGCGAGTCCTGCTGAAGCACCTTAAATTTACAAGAACCACTAAAAAAATCTCAAAATGTGAACTCTCAGCTCTTTGTTGCACATCTGCAGGACAATAAAAGTGTATTTTGACTTTATTAATGCACATTTTTGTGCCAAATCTGTTTTGTTTTTATAGATTTGATCCTGTTCCTGTTCAGCCACCTGCCGCTGTCTGATGGAGGCGACGCTGCTTCCCTCTGGCGGCCACATATAGACACCACAAGGGCTTTAATTATTTAAACTGGTCATTAATTCATGCATTTATTATTATTATATTGTCGTTAATTAACCCCTGTGTTGTCTTCCCGTCGACCATGTACTTGTTGTCCATCCAGGTCAAAATTTAATTTGAATTTTTTGTGCTTTTTCCTTTCATGGTCATGGAATTCATGGTCAATAAACCTCATTTATATGACATTATACCTAATTTTTGAGTTAAAAAAGCAGAAATTATGAATTATTTTGACTAATGGTTAAGATCTGAGGATATTGAGTGAATCACAGACTGGTTTATGTCAAAGTTTAGTCACAATACTGTTTTAAAACCATTTTAAAATGTTTATAAAATGGAATAAAACATCCAAAATTCAATAAAAGTAATTATTAATTGTACGTGCAAAGATAACGTGGATGCATGGATGTACGGATGTACGTTGTATGGAACTCATACAACGTACATCCATGCATCCATGTTATTTTTGGACATTTTCGTTCAAATAAATCCATATTTCTGATATAAAAACTTTAAAAACGGGTCAAACTTGACAAACCTGAGGACAACACAAGGGTTAATGCATTTTTCACTTACAGAGGTGGCCAAGGTGCTTATGGTCTGCCAGTGGTTTAAAGTAGCATTGCCACAATCTAGAAATTAAAGATTAACCTGTTCATATCCCCATATTTGTGTTTGATTTTTGCCTATTTGCCATACCCAAAATGGAAAAGCTTATAACAGAAGAACTGCAAGGTCTAGAGGCATGCACGAGGCTTCATTTCAAACCTTAAATTCTTCTAGTTTCGGAAAATGTGCTTGCTCAGCATGTGATGAAAACACACCCTACAATACATCAGTTCAAACACAGTTCATAGTAATTCAATCATAAAAAATGTATCCTGCCCCAAAATCAAACAAACATCCAAACTTGTTTTCTAGAATAGAATAAAATGCCTTTTTATTGTCACTATACACGTGTACGACGACATTAAGAACAACTCCTTTTCCAGTGCCGACAGGTACGTACAAGAAATATAACAACATGGAATAAAATAAGTAGTGCAAAAAAAGAGGGGTAAGGTGCACATTTCTGAGACACTATATACATATAAAAAAATATAAATGGTTTTATATACAGTGTGATATGTGTGGGTTATTGCACATTATTTGAACGTTGCCCAATAGTAGTGACCATATTCAGTGAGTAATAGATAGATATTGGACAATGAAAGTAATGATATTGCACAGTATACAGATATTGCACATTATACAGATATTGCACAGTATACAGATATTGCACAGTAATGGAATTGCACAGTATTATCAATAGTATCAATAGTATTAAATATTAAATAATGCACAGTAGGTGGGTAGAAGAAAGTCCGGGGGTTGGGGGGTAAGACTGTGAAGTCTCAGCTTTGTCTCTTTGTCTCTCTCTCACATTATATATATATATATATATATATATATATATATATATATATATATATATATATATATATATATATATATATATATATGTTTAATAAAACTCAGTTTGTTCACAGGTGAATAGACAGACTCGAGAGGGATTGAGCTCTGAACTTCAACATACTTTTCCTCAATCGGCCTCAAAGTCGCCAACTGCTGCTCGTCTGGACCTGTTAACACCTGTTTACATTCCTACTCGGTCCACACCTTGCATCAACAGTCTGCCTCTCTCTTTCTACTTAAATCCCCCCTTTAAATTACCCATTTTGAGACAAAAAGTCATTATTTTGAGAAAATAACTCATTATTATGATTTACAGGATATTTTCCCCCTAAAAGTTGCGGTAATGGACCGTATAATATGACTAGACTAAATAACGTATGATAATATGAGTAATTGTTTTGTCCTCCATGTTTTTTTTTTTTTTTTTTTCTTCAGTTGGTGACGTCACGCGGTCGGAGCGTGTGCGGCTCCGTATCTTGAGCTCGCGACCCGGTGGTTGTGGGGGGCAAACAGGGAAGCTCTGGAGGAGCAGCAACTATTCAGGCCGAAACCCAACAACAACAACAACGACACGTATTGTTTTAAAATTACAGCGAGTTTGAAACGGTTTAACGCCTCGGAAGCGTTTGAACACTGAGCCGAAGTGTTTAACCGACGCTGGGGCGTCTAAAGTTGTCCGTGTTTGAGTGAACTTGTCCCGGGTTGTTGTGGTGGATGTTAGCGTCGAACAAACAGGAGGAGGAGGAATAATAATGTTGGTGCCGCTGTCTCTGTTTTCACCCGGCTCCATTTTCTCCAGTTAAACACACAGACAGACAGGAGGAAAGTGAGGATAAAAAGAAAGAAAGAAAGAAAGAAAGAAAGAAAGAAAGAAAGAAAGGAGAAATGGCCGAAGCACGGTCCGAGGAAGAGGAGGAAAACATGATGAGGGAAACCCGGGAACAAGTGGCTCGACGGCAGCCGAACAGCTCCGGAGGAGGTAACGTCAAACTAAACGTAACTTTAACGTTAAAACAAAGCGAAAATGTCTACTTATTTTGTCTGTTTTTAACTGTTTCCACCGGATATCGATTCAGTGTATTGACACCTGTAGGGACAATACGTTGTCACAAGCTTACACTGGAAATACAAACCATAAACTGTCACTCACTAATAGGTCAGTGGTTCTCAAAGTGGAGTCCGCGGACCCATAGGGGTCCTTAAGGGGGATTCAGGGGGTCCCCCCCTCGCCCCATAAGTAACACAATGACAGAATTATTACCATTTTGGACACAGGTTGCTACACTTTATGTAATAAAACATCTAAACTCAAAAATCCTATCAAATGGGGGTCTGTGGTCTATACCCCGTTTACACGTACGTGGTTATTTTGAAAAACGGAGACATTTCCCTTCGTTTGTGCCCTTTGTTTACACACAAACGGAGAATTTGCCTTTGAAAACAATTCTTTCTAAAAACTCCGGCCAGAGTGGAGATTTTGGAAAACTTAGTTTGCACGTTTGCGTGTGAACTGAGACAAACGGAGGTTAAAGCAGCCGAGGAAGAGAAGAGAAAGGAAGTGATATCGTTCCTGTTGTTGCTATTTTCGGGATTGTGATTGGCTAACGTGGGCTTGAGCTTCTCGTTACACTACAGGTTTGGCGTGCTCTTGACAGCATATAGACATTGGTATGTGTAAACGAACACTTTTCTGAAAACTGACAGCTGTGCACGATGTTATTTTTGAAAATGGAGAGGTTGAAATGTCCGTTTATGAAAATAGCCGGCCACGTGTAAACGTAGCACTAGTTTGTGTCAGTTTTGGGGTCCTTGAGATTAAAATAAAGTTTGAAAAAAAACTGCTATAGATGATACAAATACAAACCCTAAATTGACACATAGATGGCCAGATATCAGCACACATTTCTTACAAGAAACCTCAGAAAACCCCTTCAATATATCGTTCATATTCTTTGTTACATTGCAGAATATTTGTGGTAATTGTGGTGAGTTTTTAAAGGTACTTTTAGCTCCTGAATACTCCTTCAGGCTCTTTCACGTCTGTGGTATTTGTAGTATGTCTGTAGAATCTCACATAGGACTGATACAGCTACGTTACGCTGTAACAGCTGGACTGAAAATACCTGTAACAGACTGGTTTAACTTGCATAGAATCAAGTTGGTACAAAAGCCACAAAGCTATTTGCAACATGAGGAGTCTTTTCTGAAAGAAATGTTAAAATAAATCATTGCATTTGTTTTAAAAGTGCTGAAATTTGAATAGAAGTTTTGTGAAGTGTAAGTTTCGTTTCTAACTATCATTTATATACCATACTAATCATTTAAGCACATTTTTAAGCAAAAATGCCCAAAAACTTTCATGTTCCAGCCTCTCAAATGTAAATATTTGGCTGTTTGTTTTTTGTAGAGCTGCAAAGAATAAACTGTTCCCAGCTTGTTAAATGTGAGTATTTTCTAGTTCACTGATCCACATGTTTCACCGTTCAACGTTTTCTGACATTTTATAGACCAAACAGCTAATCCATTCATCCAGAAAATAATCCATAAATATGACAACTTGGAGTTTGAGTTATTAAGATGGTCATGTTTTACTTTCTACTGACATTTCATGGACAGTTAAACGTACAATATGTAATATTTCTGCCGCTACAATGGATGTAAACACGGACTTTTGATGACGTCATGTAGTGGCATTATGGGAGTTGTAGTTTAACACAATTGCCGATTAAAATGGATCTATTCACGGATAGGTTTATCCATTACAGTTTTACCCACGTTACGTTTAGTAACGTTTATTCATGTCATTCTGGTGAAATAGCTGCAGTTTCCTCCACATAATTACGTTTTCTTGATTCGATTTCTATTGGTAGCTAACGTTAGCTAGCTAGTTGACCAGTTAGCAAGCAAGCTAACTTTAATAAAATATATAACATGGGTATAGTCGTTTTTAGACATTTTAACGCAGAAATGTTACATATTGTACCTTTTTTTTAATGGACGATTGATCCAGAGAATATTTGACAGATTACTCACTTTACACACACAGATGTCAGTGTTTCCCCCTCGCTTTGTGGAAGACTTAGGTGTGCGTATTTGGCGGGGGGGGTTTACGTCTAAAACGTTGGAAAAACTAGAGCAGATAATCAATAAATAACACTCAAAAAGCCTTAAGACAAAACTTGCAAAATATGACAATCATTAGATCTGAGAAGAGTCTCAAAAGCAAGAGCACAAAATGGCTCGGGGTGCTGCACATGAACTTATAATGGCTTGGGAAAACCCTGACTGTTCTCCTAATAAAAAAAACAAAAACTGATAAGCGATTCAAATTGTAGGCAAATCACATTGTGTGAGTGTGGGAGTAGCCTGCTTGGACCCAACGCCATAAATTATTGTATCAGCATGTAGACATTTGGGTCAAAGTTTACCCAGTTGACTGTAATAATGGTGCAGGCCTGTGCCAAGACTTACAGCCATTAGTTTCATGTACAAGCCTCCCTCTTTGTCTCTGTCAGTGAGTTTACATGCACAGCAGTAACCAGGGAATGGTTGTAGACATGCCAAGTTCTCCCAGTATACATGAGCGCTAGGCCCCGATCCCAATATTCTGTTTTTCTTGTTTTAAAGGTACACTGTGTAGGAATTTCTCCCATCTAGCGGTGAAATAGTATTTTGCATTCAAACGAATAGCGCTCTCTAGCGCCTCGCTTTTTCAAATGCGTGTTGCAACTATGGTAGCCGTTATGTACCAAGAAGCTATGACAACATGTCTTCCAATTTTCTCTTTTTTGGCGACGAGGATTCCTTCTCCTGTGGCTCGGCATGAGTACGATCCTCCGTTATGAACTAAAGTGTAGTTGCAGGCTTTCAAATTTGCCGGGGCAGCGACAAGCGCCTCTCGCTGATCTCCTTCTACGTTTCAGCTGGTTTCAGTCACGTGATGCTGGCTCTGAACGAAAAGGTGTTGTGGATTAATAGACAGGTAGGCTAGTGCTCTATGTCCCTCTCAGCCATTATAGTTTTTCAAAATGGCGGAGCGACATGGAAGCCTCCTTAGACTTGCCCGTCCAATGTAAAGACAGATGAGAAATTCTTCACTTACGAGGACAAGTCAGATCGTTGGTAGAGGTCATTTTACACCAATGAGGACATATTTATGAATGAAGACATTGCTTTTAGCTAATACAATACTTAAAAGACTACACAGTGGACCTTTTTTAAACGTGCACGCAGGCTGAAGTTCACTGTGGTGTTTTTTGTCGGGATTAAGCTGCTTGCTGCTAGCTAATTTGCGCAGCGCTAGGTCGTCCATCTCAGCCGATAACGGAGAAATGTTTAGTTACAGCGAGTCGTCTGATGTTTGTAGAGGTCTGTATGGTTTTACCATAGCAGCCTGGTGTCTCGGTCAGGCCATTCATGAAGGTAAAGAAAGTAACACGTTGGGTACGGCCGCGCATAATGCCAATACAGCGAGGCGCTTCATTCAAACTAGGGGTGTTACGGTACACAAACATCACGGTTTGGTACGTACTGTTTTCAAGTCACGGTTTGGTTCATTTTCGGCACAGTAAGGGCAGTGCTTCGCCCTGGCTTTGTGGAAGACTTAGGTGCGCGTATCTGGCGGGGGAGTTTAGGCGTCCTTCCTCAAGAAAATGTTACATTTTTCAATAAAAAAAAAACAAAAAAACTCTTTGTAGTCATTTTAGTTTTCTTTGGGGTTGTTTTGTCTCTCTGTGGTCATTTGGTGTCTCTTTGTAATCGCTTTGGGTCTCTTTGTGGTAGTTTTGCGTCTCTTTGTCACATCATTTTGGGCCGTTATCACGAAAACCTTTTCTGAAACCTTGGAAAGCTCGAGCAGATAATAAATACATAACGCTCAAAAAGCTTGAAGACAAAACTTAAAGCTAAAGAAGTCCGACTACAATCATTAGATCTGAGAAGAGTCTTTTAGTGACATTCATTCGGGTTAGGTGCTGCCCAAAACGTCTCGGGGTGCTGCACCTAAACCTTATAATGGCAGGAAACCCTGAGCTCTTTCATCAATTAAATATATGTTTTGTGACTTTTTTACTACTTGGTTTTTAAAACCGACCGACCGACCTACACAAACAAACATTAGCATTCATTTAAAGTAGTGTTTCGAGCCAAAACAATTAGTGGATTTATCAATAAGTCCATCTACAGTTCAAGTTATTTCTTTAAGCAAAAATGCTCCTTTTCTTAGTTTGATGTGAGAATAAACTCAGTATCTTTAGGTGATAAAATGTTGGCCAGAAAAATGATGCAGTTTGATGATATTGCGTCCGGTTTTAGGAAATTGTAATGGCCAATTTTTACTGTTCTCGCTCGTTTTGCAGATCAATCAACAATGAAAACAATCCGTAGTTGCAGCCCTGGTCGTGTACACGTCGGCCTAACGAATATAAATCCAATATTGTCTCTCTTTTAGCTCTTTAGCTGCTAAATATAGCCGCTGAAGTTTCAAACATGAATCCCTTCTAGCTCAAATCATAGACTTGTAACTTTTAGAAACCCAACGGATGACGAGCGCCGAGGAAAATTTGCTTCGGTGAGCATTTTACGAGTTTCAACGCAGCTCCAGCACACAGCTGAGCCAGCCTGCCGCAGCAGGACAAACATCTGGAAGTCTTAAAACGCCTGATGACTCCAGCAGAATCCCACAGCAGCCAATCACAGCCTCACTTCCTGAGTGCCCTCTTCCAATCAGGACGCTGGCCAGAACAGACGGGCGGTCCAGTTGGAGTTTTAGAGCCAGAGAGAGAGAGTTTGGGGGAAGAGAAGAAGAAGACAGAAAACTGAGACATTTTGCATGTTTGAATAGCAGACTAGGAAGAAAGAAGTCTTTTTATTTTGCACGTCAACATCTGGACACTACAGGAAAGTCGAGCTGACCTGATTATCAGTTTGGGGTGTGAAGAGAAGCAGAGGAAAGGAAGGTAGGAAACGGTTAAATGCACACTTACAGAAAAAAACCGTCCTGCTCCACCTCAGAGAGAGAGAGAAACTATTTTGCCTTTTCCTTCTCATTTCTTTTTCCTTTCTTTTGGAGGTTCAGATGAGAACACATACATTTACTTTTTCTTCTTTATTGTCGCTCATCACGGACCTTCTTCACAGCAGACATTTTGACTTGTCATAGTAGGAAAAGCACAGCTGAAACTGATAACCTTAACGATGGCTCAGTTCCACCAGGGCCTCTCCTAAGTGGAACGCAGCCATCATTAATAGTTCTGAATACACCTGTGCTTTTCCTGCTATGACATGTCAACATGTCTGCCGTGAAAAAGGTGATGTTTCTGAACTACGCTTCCCAGAGATCACCTGTCAATCACTGTCACCGACGGTGATGTCCTCCTTCCTCTGGATTTTCTCTGGATGTAGTTTCTGTAGGTGGCGCTATTTTCTGTGTGGGCTCCGCCACGACTTTCAGTTCATCTTCTATTTTATTACACACAAACTGGAAACCATAAAACGGTTCACTTCCTGTACGGTAGATTAATCCCAAAAACCAAATGGAAACCACTTTACCAAAAATTCTGCTGAGAATTTATGGCTTAATTGTATTTTTCATTTTAGTATGTGATTGATATTATGTGTCAGTTTTGCTAAATTTATGAAACTGTTGCCTAATCAATCATTTGGACATTTTTGGTAATTGGTGACAATACAAAGCTTGAGTTTCGGGACCATGAACAGTACTTTTTTTTTTAATACTTTGGTCATGTAACCCTCATTTTTTTCATTTAACAAAATATGCCAACTTACTGTCTGCATTAGTGTAGTCTCGCATTGCCAGACCTTCCTCCACAGCGCTGCAGAGGAGGGTCTGGCTGGTCCACACCGAATTCTGGGATGGGAGAAAAACGTGCTCTGGTTTATTGGCATTTCTTTAAACCAATCACAATCATCTTGGGTGGTGCTAAGGGCCGAGCGGAGCCACGGTTCCTCTGCTAAATAGCCTCTGGAAGGAACTTGTTTTGGTGGAACGTGTGTACGTTCAAAAGTTGTTTTAGTCGTGCAACAGAAAGCTCAGATTGGACAGATAGTCTAGCTAGCTGTCTGGATTTACCCTGCAGAGATCTGAGGAGCAGTTAACCATAGTCCTCAGAAATCCACCAGAGGTTAGAACGCCAACACAGAGAGAGAGGAAAGGGACTGGAAATCCGAAAACGGACATCTGAAAAGACTGACATCCGGTGGAATTTCTGGCAGAGCGAGAGCAATCCTGGAAGTGGAACATCGTGGATATAAACTAGCATTAGTGTTAAATAACTATTTCATTTCACAGAAGAAATGCCCACACACTGACAAAAAAGATGATGAGATGCTCTTCAGATGAAAAAAAAACAATCAATATATTTGGTGTTTTGATCAAACGACCATCGTTGGCATAACTAACCGTACCGACAATATATAAATCTAGAAATATAAATACATCAGATTTAACAGCAATGCTCAAACAGGAGGAGGCAGGTACACATGGACTCATACGGTGTGTGTGTGTGTGTGTGTCTGTCTGTCTGTCTGTCTGTGTGTGTGTGTGTGTGTGTGTGGTTACACAACCTGCAAGGAAACCAGAATGAGGGGCCATCCACACGGAAACGCTTTAGCAACAATTAGCATATTGAATGCATGTTGCACATTACATGCACACAGCAGCAGTTCTATCTATTGTTTTATTCTCGCTGTCATCAAAGGTAACATGAAATCCAAAATGTTCCCACACACCAGACTATATACGACGCTGGAGCATCCTCCAACTCCGGGCAGCTCCCACCTGACATTCCCAACGTGACGTGACCTGCAGCAGCAGCAGCACTCCACCTGAGGAGCGGTTGGCTCGCCGCCTCTCCAAATCTGACGAAAACCTTTTAAACTGACCTCTTGTCGATCAAAAAACAGACTCAGCAATTGCATGGCCTATTTCTCTTTTCTCGTCTTTAAAATGTTTTCAGAAACACGTTTCGGTGAACTATTTTCGTAAAAAACGAGATCGTATTCAGAACGAGACGCCATTAGTCTGTTTTGAAATGCGGGAGCAGCAAGACTCAGAGGACGCATTCGTCCAATCAGCTGCCATGTGTTGCGTTCGTCACGTTCATCCCGCTCGTCATTTCCGGTAAGTGTTTTAACATAGGTGTCGAAAGTGGGCACTACGGCAGTAAGTGGTTAGTGCACGTTAACAGTGGACTGACGAACCGTGCGACGCACACACGCTCCGAACCGAGACATGAACCAAACCGTTCGGATGTTTTTTCATGAACCGTACCAACCCTAGTAAACAAGTCGAGCAATCTTACATTTACTGCCCACTTTTGATTCTTGCAGCTTTTTGTTTGATACTCATTTCTCAATGTACAGGCATATTAATCACAATCTCTCTCGCTCTCTCGCTCTCTCTCTCTCTCTCTCTCTCTCTCTCTCTCTCTCTCTCTCTCTCTCTCTCTCTCTCTCTCTCTCTCTCTCTCTCTCTCTCTCTCTCTCTCTCTCTCTCTCCACAGGTCGTTCTAACAGACGTAAGCCAGAACATCGTCTCAGGTAAGAGATCTTGCTCTTCTTTGTCTCGCCGGGCAGTTTGCCAAGATGGGTAACTGTTACCAGGAGATGTGCATTTAATGTGACGCACATGGAGACAGATAGTTTTGGCAAAGGCTGTTGAAATCCCGGACAATCAGAAACCTCTTTCAACTAGTGTTGTTGAGTTAATCAGTGCTTCTGATTGTTCTAACCTGCTGTGAAAGCTTTAAAAAACTACAAAGTACTTTTAAAAAATCTGCAGCAAACGTTTTCTGCTGTTTAACTCCATTTTGGGACTATTTACTCCAGTGTTCTCGCAGACTTGCAGGAACTACTTTTCTACCCTTTGGTCTGCGGGTCTGACACACTCCTGAAAGTATTTGGGCTGTTGGCATGGAAACTAGCTCTGTGTGTGTGTGTGTGTGTGTGTGTCTGTGTGTGTGTGTGTGATAAGTCAAACAAACCTGATAATAAGAAGGTTGTGAAACATTTGAAACCCCCTAATGCATGAATACAAAGCAGACTGTTTACATTAGTCTGCATAAAGGAGAATGGACAAAGTTAGAGAAATATCTGAAGGTTTGTGGTGCTTAAGTGAATATTCACTCAGGTCAGCTAGTGTGTGTTTTGCAGACATCCTCACATGACTTTCTCCATTCATTTCCACTGTGTTTGGCAGGTTTGATGATATTTTTTTAAGCTCTTCATCTTCATCGGAACACATTTAAAAACGGATCTGTTGCCAAAGTCAGCTGTGAAAAATGTCAAAGAGAAGGAAAGACCAAATAGGCCAAACTAATAACTTCAATGAAAACCTGTAACTTAACACTTCCTGCAGCTGCTTCACATTAAAAGCCATAATCCGCTGTCTTTTCCTGAAAGGCTTTCATGCTAGGAAGCAGCTAGAGGAAGTGTTGAATTTGCTTTAACAGCGTAGTAAAATCACAGTAGGTCTGTTTTCCTGTGATGCCCGTGGGCCGAAACTCCGATCCAATAAATATGCCCTCTTCTCTCATAAAGGTGTCCTGTCAGCAGCAAAAATCTTGTTTTTCAGTGTTACTCTCCAAAACACATTTCCTTGAGTTCTAACCCGTATGTCGAATGCATTTCCTTCCGCATAAAACATTTGTAAAACCGATTTTTAAACCGTGCATTGTTAAGGTTTACATGTGCTTGAGAGCAGTCTCCTCCTTCGCTGCCTTTATTTATATTGCTACGTTTCCTTTGTCATGTTATCGCCACCAGCTGTTGATCAGCGTGTCATTCACACTGCCTGCTTGTATAAATGTAACAGGACCCCAAAAAAAGCAGCAAATTCCCGTTGGGTGAAGTAGAGCTGACTATTTTATTAACATATCACTCAGAACATAAAAATACTTTTAAAAATACATCTAAAACATGAGACGGGTGCGTCGAAGAGGGACAAGTAGGTCAAAGATTGCAAAGAAACTCCCGCACACTGTCTAACTCACAAAGATACATTTAATAGCTGGCAACATTGCGGTACCAGACCTTCATCGGGCAAAAAAAACGATAAGTGCTCATATTATGCTTTTAGGATTTTTCCCTTTATTGTGTTATATATCTTTTTTGTTCACATTATAGGTTTACAAAGTGAAAAAGCCCAAAGTCCCCCCCAAAGGGACTTACCATCTCCAACAGAAAACACTGTTCACAAACTGCTCCAAACAGCTCTATTGTAGTCCAGCCTTTACTTCAGAGACAAACGTGGTCACTTTGGAACACACGTTATAATGCTCACCTAGCTGCTAGCATGGCACGCCCTCATACTCTGCTTCTGACTGGCTAGTAGTCCTTACCTAGCTACTGTCAGGGCACGCCCTCATACTCTGCTTCTGACTGGCTAGTAGTCCTTACCTAGCTACTGCGCATGTGCGACTCCCAACAAAGATAGAACAGAAGTGAGATGTCTCACTCTGTAGCTAAAACAGAGAGCTCAACACACAGGGTGAAAAGAGCAGCTGCAGCAATGTGCAGTACAACAAAAATTAGATGTTTTTTGAAAATTAAACCACATAAACCTTTTCTGGTACAACCTCTAAATACAATTATGAACCTGAAAATGAGCATAATATGAGCACTTTAACTTTGCAAGTTATACAGTGTGCAATTATCACTGACACATTTCGACCATACACTCACTAATAATCCTTTAGGTGAGTGTAGGTGTTCCTCAGAGTGTGAATAGTGGTTAAAAGCAAGACACTTATACACATGAGAATTAAATAAGTGAGCAGGCCAAACCAAAAAGACAGAGACCGAGGCATAGTAACTCCAACAACGTACAGTTTAGTATTAGAGAAACAGGAATACAGACAAAACAGGGACCCATTCATAAAAGAAAACTCTCTATAGTGGTTCAAATGCTCCACAGGGTACCTTACAGACCTGTTTTTATATTCTGCACATTATTACTTCTGTCACCTATTTAATGTGCAACTAAAGTATAAATACCTGCGAGGAATGCTTGCCTGAAAGTGTGTGCCATTATTTGAATGACGCCTGCAAGACTCACTTTTCATGCGGCCTTTGTAGTTTTGTCATTTTCTGCCTGAACTGCCGGACCATCAGTCGCGCACACACCCCAAACATGACGTAATGGTCTAAAGTCTAAATCAGAGGTTTTTTTGCCCAACCCTTTTTCAGGGGGCAGGGAGAAATGGAAAGAGGAGGCTAAAACAACGTTGTTTTTCCATTAGTTTAAAGTAAAGCTGTGTGTGTGTGTGTGTGTGTGTGTGTGTGTGTGTGTGTGTGTGTGCACGTTTGGGCAGCGTCAGGGGTGAGTCATGTGTGTCTGTTCATAGTTAGCAGCTCTGTGGCAGAAAGAGAGAGCAAGAGAGGGACGGTCAGATACAAAGAAAAAGACCGAGGGAGATACAGAAAGCATAAGACGACTGACCTCCTGTCATCTGGGTGAGTCTGTGGATTCCTAACCTGCCTAGCAACAACTACTTAACTACTAATTAAACGCATCTTGTATACTGTACGGGTGTTGCAGCATTGGCTGGGTATCGTTTCATTAGATCTTGGTAGAAGCATGCTGCGTGCTGATTGGCTCACTGATGCTGATGAGATTTACTCTTTAGGGATTGAAAATTGGGTATTAAATTGACGAGACTTGATACTTTAGAGGCAACTTGTGCCTAAAAAAGTATTGAACTCAGTACCCGGCCCTAGTTGCAGCAGCTTATAGGAATAGAAACATCTTAAAGTTTGTTGGTGATTCTGTTATGGTTGACTTGTTGATGATCGGGATCACGGGCCGGTGGTGGATGACTGTGTGGCTTTGTGTGAAGTCTTTCCTCCATCTAAATGGGATCATTGATTACAAAAGGTCACCACCAAGCCCACTGCCAGCTGTTATAAAAGGTGTTGACGTTGACCTAGTGCAGTGGTGCTCAAGCTTTTTTCAATAATGTTCCCCCTTTGAACAGTTTTTTTTAAGCCATGTACCCCCTAACCAGCGTGAATAGTTTTTGGCAGAAAAAAAAAAGTCTGTATAAAGAGCAACAGTACAGCGATGTCAGAGAGAGATTTACTAAACAACAGCCTCGGACCTGGAAAACATTTAAATGATGATGGACAAAGGCGACAAAAACTTGGAAAAAGACGGTAGAAAGAAGGAAGGAAGGAAGGCAAGAATAGGTCAAAATAGTAATAAATACTTTGAATAAAGAGACACAAACTTCAAAAACTGCGACAAAAACAGTGACAAAAACCTCAAATAAAAGTGACAAAAACTTCAAAAACGTGACAAAAACTTCAAAAACAGCGACAAACTTGGGGAAAAAAAAGACAGTAGAAGTAACTACAGCCTTGGAACTGGAAAACATTTTGCAAATAATGTTACGTACCCCCTGCAGTCCTCCAGAGTACCTCTATGAGGACACGTACCCCCTGCAGTCCTCCAGAGTACCTCTAGGACACGTACCCCCTGCAGTCCTCCAGAGTACCTCTAGGAGGACACGTACCCCCTGCAGTCCTCCAGAGTACCTCTAGGACACGTACCCCCTGCAGTCCTCCAGAGTACCTCTAGGACACGTACCCCCTGCAGTCCTCCAGAGTACCTCTAGGAGGACACGTACCCCCTGCAGTCCTCCAGAGTACCTCTAGGGGTACACATACCCCCATTTGAGAAACACTGACCTAGTGGATAGCTTCAAATATAATAAACTTAATATAATATTACATTTTCTTTAAAACAGTGTCTTGAATCGCATGTTGTGCTACGTTTTTATTCTTTTTTGCTTTACTCTCTTTTACAGATGTTTCGTTGAATCTGTTTCAGCCTTTTGTAAAATCTCAATCCGTCCAATAAGAATAGACTTGCAAGTCTTGTTCAAATGGCCAGTAAGATTTCAGGGAGGTGTCAGGCTCTCGGACATTGCAGCTGAAAAAGTCATGTTGTGACCTGCTTCAAATGCACGTCTTCTTTTTTTTGTGAAATATCAACAAACGTAATTGTTAAAGTAACAGGATCTAAAAGTGAAGTGTTCATTTATCTTGCAAACTCATCTTTCAGTGTTTGGTGCATTTCATTGTCCCCAAAAGGAGAAATTAGTTTTCACAGGTTTTTTTTTATCTTCCAGGCTTTAAGAACATCCGTGTACATTACCACGTATACATGCAATTACCTGTGAAAAACCAACCTTTAGTCCCCTTCCAGATGGCTGAAAATGTTTTGAAGTGAGCAGGTAGAGCCTAAACTTTACACATTGAGCCTTTGTCCTCAAACCGCCCTTCTGCACTGATAACAAAAGCTGCTGTCCTTCTCACATTCATCATCTAATGCACAGGTGCCCTAGCCTGACATCATCATACTCAGATTATAGTCAGAATGTGAGTCTGAAACCGCTCCGTTGGGCTGTGATTATGGGGCGTGTTTCGGCTGGCATCCAGGCTAGAGGTGCCCTGCAGCGGGGGCATTAAACCTCCGGCTGTCTGAATGTGAAGCAAAGCAGAGCTCAAAGATTAAAAAAAACATGTTGGAAGATGTTATCCAGACTGTGCCAACAAAAAAACATTGAACGTTGAGTTTGAAAACTGAGGACTGGAAAAGAGAGAGAGGGAGGAGGAACGAGAAACAGAGGGAGGAGGAACGAGAAACAGAGGGAGGAGGGAGGAGGAGAGGGAGGAAGAGAGGGAGGAGGAACGAGAAACAGAGGGAGGAGGAGAGGGAGGAAGAGGGAGAAAGAGGTGGCAACAGCGGTGAAATAATGTGACTCATGTTTTTCTCTCTCTCTCTCTTTTCTCTCTGTAGCCAGGGTCCTCTCTCGTCCATCAGAGCAGCCATCAAGAGAAGTGAGTATTCATCCTCGAGCTCTTCATAAAGTCCTTCTTCGTCTTCATCCTTGTGTGTTTTATGTCTGTGCAAAGTGCAGGTCAGGGCTGGGTATCGTTGGAACATTTCGGTACCGATACCGTGCATTCAATACCGGATCCTAAATGATACTTTTTTTCGATACAGATTTTCTGAAATAAAAATAAATTACAACATTACGGTAGAAATCTTTTAATTTATAGTTCAGCTCCTACCACCAAAAGAAGTTGTGCGTTCCCCTTCAATTAATTCTTTTAAGAATAGGTTGGATGCATTTTGTCTGTCAAGAAGGTGTAATGTACAATTCTATAATAGCTTGTCAGTAATTTATGTAACTTATTTATGAATTGTTAGAAAATAAGTTATATTTTTATTTTATTTTATAATTTATATAAAATTTATATTTTAATTATTATTATTAAAATATATATTTGTATTTATTATTACAATATATATTTTTATTTATTATTATTATTACAATAATAATATAATATATATATATATATATATATATATATATATATATATATATTTTTGTGTTGCTTGAGTCTGGAATAGAGGATTTTATATCCTGTACCAGACATTTTTTCAATAAATTTCAATACATTTTTCAATAAATATGACTACGTGAGCCCCGTCTCTGCGTAACATAGAGTTTCTCTTGATAGTAACGTTACACAGCCAATCAGCGGCCAGCATTATTAGATCTCGGTAGAAGCACGCTGCCTGCTTATTGGCTCACTGACGCTGATCAGATTTACTCCTTTAGGTATTGAAATTGGGTATTAAATGGCGAGGCATCTTTGATACTCGATACTTTAAATGCAATTCGGTCGGTGCCTAAAAAGTGTTGAACTCGGTACCCTGCCCTAGATGCAGATACGCCCGATATACACAGAAAGAGAAAGAAGTGTAAACCAACAACCATGTAGCCTGAAAACCACTGGCGCATAGAAAGAAATCAATCCAACTGTGTATTAAAGATTAACACATTCCTGAGTGTGCACGTGTGAACCGTTGAGTCTAAACCGTAAGAGCAGAAAACAAAGGAAGGTTATTTGTGCAGCAGAGCTTTGAGGAAGTCTGAAGTCCATTTGAGTTGTGGACTGAAAGATTGTGGAGTTTTAAAAATGGAAAATATGCATTTTTTTTGTTGGATGATAATAAAAGCCAGCATGGCAACGAAGCTGGAAACTCCCAGGACTGGACTGTTCCCACAGTCTTCGGTTAACCACTTGTTGGTCCTTTTAGATTCCCCTCGTCTAGATTTAAACTGTTGATACAACGTACAATGCTTCACATATTCTATATTATAATTATAACACTTTTTAAATCAGGGATGTCAAATCACTTTCCTCTAATAGTGTTTTAACCCCGTCGACCGTGCAACTTTGGGTTTTTCTGGGTCGGAAACTTCAACAGTTTGTTGTTCGTTTTCTACACTTTTCTCGAAGTTTTTGTCACTTTCTTTCCAATTTGTTGGCGTTTTTTTATTATGTTTTTGTCCATTTTTTTTTTTACGCTTTTTCCAGTGTTTTTTTCTCTCACTTTTTTCCTATTTTATTATTCATATTTCTGAGTTTTTGTCACCTTTGGCGATGTTTTTGATGGTTTTTTTTTTGTCATTTTTTTTATTTATTTATTTATTTGTCACTTTTTTCAGCATTTAAAAAAAACAATGTAGATTTTTTTTTTCTGCTTTTTTTATAGCTTTTTCCAACATTTGTGACTTTTTTCAACGTTCTTTTGTCATATTCTGATATAGAAAGTTTTTGTAAATGGGTCAGATTTGACCCGAGGACAACGGGATAGTTAAATAAAGCTCTGTGGTTTTGAATAGAGTGCAGCTGCACAGCATGCTTTTGTAGCGATGTACCCAACGGTAGTTTTCAACGCACAATTTCTTATTTTTTACCCCTTGAAACCTGATATATGACAACATATTCTTTAAGACTTCTGCACACGCTGCGTGATGCTTAAATTGAGTGAATTATTCATATGATTACAGATGCACACGGTGGTTGAAAATACTCGCTTCCTGGTTTTATAGACAGATGTGTTTCAGTCGTGTGACTGTCAGTTGCTATCTATTATATTGTCTAGACCAGTGTTTCTCAAATGGGGGTACGTGTCCCCCTAGGGGTACTCTGGAGGACTGCAGGGGGTACGTGTCCCCCTAGAGGTACTTTGGAGGACTGCAGGGGGTACGTGTCCCCCCTAGGGGTACTCTGGAGGACTGCAGGGGGTACGTGTCCCCCTAGAGGTACTCTGGAGGACTGCAGGGGGTACGTGTCCCCCCTAGAGGTACTCTGGAGGACTGCAGGGGGTACATATGATTTTTTGCAAAATGTTTTTCAGTTCCAAGGCTGTAGTTACTTTTCTTTTTTTCTCCAAGTTTGTCGCTTTTTTTGAAGGTCTTGTCGTCTGTTTTGACCTGTTCTTGCCTTCCTTCCTTCCTTTTTTTTCAAAGTTTTTGTCTCTTTTTTCAAAGTTTGACGCTTTTTTGAATTTTTTTTGTCACTTTTTTCAAAGTTTTCGGTACCAATTTGGACCTATTCTTGCCTTAATTACTTCTTTTTACTGTCTTTTCCAAGTTTTTTCGTCTTTTTTTTCTACCAAATATTATTCGCGCTGGTCAGGAGGTACACTTACAGATACGCTGTTCAAAGGGGGAACATTATTGAAAAAAGCTTGAGCCAGTGGTCTATATGAGCTGTTGTTGTGTCTGTGTTGTCAGCCTCCACCAGGACAACGTCTCTCTCAGAGTCGTCCAGAGAGAGAGACAGAGAGCGAGAGAGGGACAGAGAGAGAGAGAGAGACAGGAGGTAAGACACGTGTTTTACTAACCGTTTTATGATGCTAAACCAGTGTGCAGCAGTGCACATACTGGTTCCTGATGCTCGCTCTTGGGGGAATTACTGGAATTGTTGGGTCTTTGTAAATTATAGAGTGTGGTCTAGACCTACTCTATCTGTAAAGTGTCTCGAGATAACTCTTGTTATGATTTGATTCTATAAATAAAACTGAATTGTTCAAATTCATTCTGCTCTCATCCCCCCTAAACATTAGACTTTAAAAAGTCAGTGCCAGGTTATCTTTTAACCCTTGTGTTATCGTCCCGTCGACCACGCAACTTTGTTTTTTCTGGGTCAAAATTAAAAAAATATATTTTCAACCTTTTGTTGTTCTTTTTCGATACTTGTCACTTTTCCCGATGTTTTTGTCGATTTTTTTTTTTTTTTTTGGTCACTAATTCCGACGTTTTTGTCTTTTTTTCAGCAATTATTATTATTATTTTTTTTATTATTATTATTATTTTTTTTGTCACTATTTCCGACGTTTTTGTCTTTTTTTTTCAGCAATTATTATTATTATAATTTTTTTTTTTGATGTTTTTGTCGATTTTTTTCCCGGCGTTTTTGAAGCTTTTTCCAACATTCTTTTGTAATTTTTTTTTTTTTTTCAAATGCTATAAAATTAATTAAAACCCCCAAATTCAATAAAAGTAGTGAACTGATCATTTATTTGACCTGTGAAGAGTAATGGTTGTAAGGAACCATCCACGTTAGTTTCTTTGACAATTTGGTTGAAAGAAACCAACATTTCTGATATAGAAACTTTTAAAAAAAAAGGGTCAAATGTGACCCGAGGACAACAGGAGGGTAACGGTGAGATTCTTTAGAAAGGAAACAGATTGCTCTGTCACACAATGTTGTGTGGATGCTCTTTAAATAATTTGTCAAGTCAGGAAAGAGAGGATGTTTTTAGTCAACAAGTACGTTTGTGTTTACAGTAAATAAGTTTCATGTGCGGAGTTTTTACTGGATACACTCACCCGCCTCCTCTCTGTGTCACAGTCACACACACAGATATAGAATGACCACGCCAAATGCTTCAATGGCTTTTCTAATAATAATAATAATAATAATAATAATAATAATGTATACTTTATTAATCCCGCAAGGGGACATTGACCTCCGGTTCCTAACCCAACTCCCTACTGACTGAGCTACTGCCACCCCCAGTTCTATACATTTTATTTCTATGGTCACACACTTGGATGGTTCTTTGATTTTAAACAGCGTAAACCGTTTATTCTTTAATCCTTAAATAACGTGTTGCTGTGGGTTGCTTCCTTCATGTAAAGGTCACAGCTGAAGTAAGAAAACATTTAAATAGGAATGTGGAGTACAAAACATGCATTTACTTGTATTTTTTATTATTTATATTAGGAGTTTTCTTGTGCACATTTCATAGACATTTGCATAAGAAAATGAAAATGTGCATAAGATACCTAGAGAGTAAAAAATAAAAGTCTGCCTGCCTCTATGGGAACATAGGGGTGTACTCACTTATTCCCCCTGTATTTTAAGGAAGAACATTTATTTATTTACGATACATTATTCATTCACAAAGAAAATTGGTGTCCTTAAAGATTTTTCCTTATTTTTTTTAATTAAGGCATTAAGATCAATTTCCTAAAGATGATTTTTTTTATTCCTATTTTTAGTCAACTTCCTGCAGACTCTCAGCAAATATTTCTTTTTTGTATTCTATGGATCTTGACCATCAATCAATCAATGAATCAAAATACTTTTATTGATCCGGGGGGAGGGGATTTGGTTCCTTACATATGCTCCATTCTCAAGTAGACTTGTGTAGAGAAATTATAAGAACAAATACAAATAAGAAATGTGTTTTTAACTGAATAAACAGAAGTTCTGAGGATTTCTCTGTTAATGACCTTCTGCTTTCGGGGACCTGTTGCTAGGCGACCGGAGATCACCATCCTGTCAGCGGAGCCGCTGGCCTCCACATCCTGGTTCCCCGGAGCTTCTGCAGGGTTCCCACCTCCCCCGCCTCCTGCAGCACAGATCTGGGGACCCACAATCCCTCCGTCCATACAGGTAACGCTCTCTCTCGGCCTCTGTTGAGGTTGAGACGTTTGGGCCCAAACATTTGGCACAAACTCAAGGATGAACTAATTAGATTTTGGACGTCAAAGGTCACTGTTAACTCACAAATCGCATTTTGGGCCATTTCTCAGGAGTTCCTACTAGGGTTGCACGATATTGACAAAATGTGATATTGCGATATGATATTTCTATATTTTTGTGAAATTACAAAAGTTACGGGAAAACGCATCAAAATAGATTCATAACAAATACAACACAAGGTTTATTTCAACTGACGGTCATATTGGACTGGTCCAACAGGAACAAATAAATAAGGTCCATGTCTACAGAACAGGACATGTTTTACTGGTTGGACAGTATAAAATATATAAATACAGATTACAGGACACAACTTTTTCTTTCGCTTCTCTGAGTCGTTCCGTTTTTTTGACGTTATGGCGTTGACGGTAACTGGCCAATGAAACATGATCATTACAGCGTTTCAAGCTCTAAATCAAACACGACTAACTTTAGGTCATCTTTTTCGACACTTTTTCCAATTTCTTTTGTCGATTTTATTTTTTCTTCTTTTTCTGCGCTTTTGTCGCTTTTTGTTAGAGGTGAATCTTCACTGATCTCCGATTCGATTATGATTATCATGTCAGTGATGCGATATCTCGATGCATCTCGATGCGTCAAATACATTTTTTCTATTAAAGACATTTAGGATATTTAATTAGAAGCTTTTCAAGCTTCAAAAACCAAACATTCTGCAGAGCTCTGATACTAAATAAACTGGATACATAAACTACAGCACTGAGCACACGGCACTTCCTGAATGTGCCAAACATACCAGAATATGTAAACAGAAAGGTTGTTAGGCATGCATTAAATTGTAAACAGAAATAATCGATTATGGCCCGGCCGATTATCGATGCAGCATCGATCCACGATTCGATGCATTGATTATTTGATTAATTTCAACAGTTCAGTTTTTGTACGTTTTTTCACCCACGTTTCTGAAGCTTTTTTTTGTCATTTTTTCCCCCTTTTTTCAACGTTCTTTATCATCTTAAATGCTATAAAATTTAATAAAACACGCAAATTCAATGAAAGTAGTGAACTGATCATTTATTTTACTTGTGACGAGTAATGGTTTTAAATGGGTCAAATTTGACCCGAGGACAACAGGAGGGTTAATGCCTTTTTATTAAATATCTTCAAAGTCTTCTCACGTATATCAGGTGAGTCTGGACAGACGTGGATCTAAGCTGCAGCTGGACTGGTCGGCGGAGGGATACAACCGCGAGGCGCTAATTCTACTTTGTTGTGTTTCTCCTCCTCAGCCTCCGCCGTCCTATGAGGAGGTGATCAAGGAGAAGACTCAGGAGCAGGTTCTCCCTCCTCCTCCTCCTGCCTCATTACGTCTATCTTCTACGATAACCATCGCCACGCAGACTGACCCGGGATCTGCCCCTGAACCCCCAAACTTTCAGGACTCTCAGGGTGAGAGGATGCTCAGTTAAAAATACGGCTGTCAATTGATTTTTCAATTGCAATTAATCACATCAGTGTCCTAGGGATTAATCGGGTGCTCAGTTGGTAGAGCCGGCGCACGTATATAGAGGTTTACTCCTTGACGCAGTGGTGCAGGGTTCGACTCCGACCTGCGGCCCTTTGCTGCATGTCATCCCCCCCTCTCTCTCCCCTTTCATGTATTCAGCTGTCCTGTCATATGAAGGCCTAAAATGCCCAAAATAATCTTAAAAAAACAAACAAAAAAACTTGGGATTAATCGCACATTTTTTATCTGCTCTAAATGTACTTTAATGGGGATATTTTCCCAGTTTTTAACGCTCAAGACTGTAGCTACTCCGGTGGTAACTGAGTTCACATCGACAGTACAGACAAACAACTTTAGTCTTGTGGAGAGAAACCTCTGGAAGGGCTTTGAAACTCAACTCGCCATTTAAAAAAAAAAAAAAAAAAAATGTTTTCCATTTCTGCTCATGAGGTTTGTTTCTGCTCGCCATCCTCTCCCGTTTCGCCATCTCGCCTGAGTCTCCGTCGCAGAGTTGTCAACACTGTCCACAACCATAGTCCTGCACTGCTTCCTGATTTCCCAAACTACGTATCTAAATCACAGAACGTGCGTGCGTTAGTTGCACGTTAAAAACTTAAGTGGCGTTAAAAGGACTCATTATTATCGTTATTTATTTAAAATGTGTGTGTTTGTGTGCAGAAAGACCAGTGAGACCACTACGGCCGCCTCTCCCGTACCCTCCCAAACTGTCTGACGTCGACAACATCATCACCGTCGCCACCGACGACATCATCACCGTCAGCCAATCAACACTCCCCTCCGTTGACGGTGACAGCGTGGTACCAGACGCACACCCGGTCCCACACACCTCCGCTCACACACAGTGCCGTGACCTCTTCACTGAACTTTGCTCCCCTTTGACCGCCACCTCTGGCGCTCAAATTGACCAATGGGATCAGTCGTTTGCCGCTGTTGACGCGGCCACTGTTCCCACCACTTTCTCTCACGTCCCGTCGGAGCGCCCCAGGCCGCGCCCGCGCACCAGGCTCAGTGCGCCAATCAGCAGCGGCGTCAAAGTTCAGACTTTGGTGAAACTGCGAGAGGACGGATTGGCCACGCTAGCGGCCCACGCGGGAACGGTCGCCTCTAACCAGGACGTGAGTCAGGGGAAGTACCTTCAGGAGCTGCTCCAGGCCTTCAGCGCAGACGACTGGGGCTTCCCTGACCGCCGCAGCGACAGCAGTGAGCACAGCCAATCGGAGAGCGGGGAGGAAGACGAGGGCGAGGTAGACGAAGGCGAGGAGGACATGGCGACTCTGAAGGCGAGGATACAAGCCTTCGAGCAGCAGCAGCAGGTGGCTGATGGGAGCTGTGCAGACGGTAACAACAGAGACTTTGAGGTCGCAAAGAGACCTGAACCCCGGCCACGCCCTCGTCTCCAGGGGCAACCAGCCAAATCTGTCCCTCCCACTGTCGCCCCGAAACCCAAAAACCTTCCTCATGCACCCAAACCATCCAGCAAAGTCTTCTGGGAGGACGGTGGTTTGACAGCAGACTCGGGTTGCACCGAAACAGACTTAAACCCTCAAACAGCTTCTTGCACCCTGAAATCTGCTCCAGCTTTGGTACCCGAACCCTGCACAAACGTGGAAAAACCCTCCGTATCACCAAAACCACAGTCTACTGCTACAGAAACCCTCTCGTCTGGTACCCCCGTCCCGGCCCCGAGGCCTCCTCCACCCAAACTCGCCCCCTCTGTCAGTGAGACTAATTCCTCGGCCGACCCCAAACCTCCGCCCAGACCTCCAGTCGCCCCCAGGACCAGCCTGGGACCACAGCACCAGGACAAGATCACGCCAGCTGGGCATGTCACCCCAACTCTGCCCCCGAGACCCTCTGTGGAGGTGGGAAGTGGAGCGCAGACAGAGACTCGGCCCGGAAGTGACGAGACGCAGGACGCTGCAAACCAAACTGGTGAGTGTTGTTATTTTCTGTCAGTCGTCAGGGATCTTTACCGACTCCTTCAGGGAGCCAGTAGGAACCGCAAAAACAAATGTTGTTTCAAGTCGGAGAATGGCTGGGAAGTGGGTTTTCATCTCAAAGTAATAAAGGAGTCCTTCATTATTTTCTCTTGCAACATAATATTCTAATACTGTGACAACGCCGCCGAGCGATGGAGCTGAAAAGATGAATCGATTAGTCGATCGACAGTTAATTAATCAGCAACTATGTTGATAATTAATTAATCGTTTTGTATCCAAAGAAATCCTTTAGTTCAAGCTTCTAAATAAGCTATTTTTCTATGACTTATGTGATCGTAAAACAATACTTTTTTGGTGTTTGCTGACAGGTAATTGGGCCAAACAAAGTATTTGGCGACATTAGCTCGGCCTTTAGGGCATTCAGATGTTTTCGCTATTTTTGGACATTTTGTAGAGCAAACGATTAACAGAGAAAGTAATCGATAATAAAAATAATTGTCAATTGCAGTCTCAGATATTAGGTCGAGTTTTTGTCCTAACAACTACAAAAGTAAAGTAAGTAAACTTTTTGTGCGGCCAGGTTGGTTCAGTGGGTAGAGCAGGCGCACATTTACTGAGAGGCTTGTGCCTTGTGAGGTCCAGGGTTCGAGTCCGACCTGTGAGGATTTCCTGTATGTCTTCTCTCTCTCTCTCTCTCTCTCACCTAGCTGTCCTATTGATTAAAGGCGGATAAGCCCAAAAAAAAAAAGTAAACTTTCTTTCTTGCTATAAACTTAATTTGTTCTATGAATATATTCAACTTAGAAAAATAAAATAGCAATAATAGTTGAAACTGACAAAAGCAGAATCATGCTTTGGGTTTAAACAAAACAAATAGAGCGAGATAATGAAGATCTTTAAACCATAACAGCGAGATAGAGAATCTGACTCACGGGGACAGCGTCTCGAGGTGGTGACCATCAGCACGTCCAGTGCTCCCTCCAGAGGCCGAGCATCCCTGCGTCTCGCTTCCTCTTCCTCTAGGAACGGATTCCTCCTCATCCTGTGGAAATGGAGGCTCCGGCATGCCTACAGGTTAGACAGGAAAATGTCAACAAAATGTCAAACAACATGACTATTTTTAGCAACTCCATTTTCTAGGCAACGCATTACTGTCTTTATCTCCACAGTAGCCTGGTTGACACCAGATCCTTCTCAGTTGTAACTGAGAGTGGATCTGGGGAAGCTTCATTCACAGCCCATTTCCAACGGCCGCCGCTCTAATGCCTCTGGGCGCAATTGGATAGTCCTTCAACCAACCAGACCAACGATCCGGGTGACGTAGCAGCGACAGCGGCATCAACGGGTTGCTGCGCTTCGGTGGCCGTCATGTTGAATGTAAACAAAAAGCTGCTCGGAGCCGCTGCGCTATCGTCATCATGTAAAGCCCGCCTCAACGGTTGTGATTGGTGCCTCGATTTGGAAACATTGGAAATGGGCTTGAATGGGCTCTCGGACAGACGGACTTGCAGAGCAAATCTCAAATTTACCGGAAGTTCGTCAGGGTTTTCCCAGGCTACCTCCTCCGTAAATCACAAAATAAACTGGCCCTTTTTATTTGCCACAAAATCATTTCTGTGGTTTCATGGCGCAGGTGACACACACCATTAGCACTGGAAGCTTTGCAGTGCAAAATGCAAGCAACTGAAATTAAAAGTAGTCCATCTCACCTTGCAGAACCAGCTCTGAAGGGAACTCTGAGTAGTTTGATAGGAAAGTGGATGTTTAACCCAAAAATACCACAAAAAGGTTTCTGATCCTTTTTGTTTTGCTGAATGATGATTTTATTCTGAAAGGCCAGTGCTGCTCTGTGTGGCTAGAGCTTTATTTTTTAGCAATTTTGAGGGGCTTTTTTTGTGGTATTACTTGCACGAAACGAACACGGAGTGGGAACTTTCGAAAATTTCTAAGGTAATTGTGGCAGTAATCTGGAAAAACAACTAAAATATCATTTTCTGATGACCTCATCCTAAATCTGAGTTCAGCATGATTGAGGTGAGACATTTTGAGTGTCCTGAGTTACCACTAAAGGACATTTTAGTAGTCAGTGCGTTTTGTTTATTTCATCAGCCTGTCCATTTGAAGCTAAAAACATTTCAACGAAGTAAGATTTCACAATGTTTTCCATCTCTTTTCCCCCCGTTTCCATTCGTCTTTTACTGCCAACAGATGTTTGTTTTTTGTGTGTTTATTTTCCACATTCAAAACGTTTGGCTGATGTCGTAAGAGTGACTCAGCAAATTAGCAGGTGGAGGTTTTACACTCTGACACTCTGACTCTTTGACTTAATGTTAGTGGCAGCAGGACCTACAACCTTTAACTTACAAGACCGTGAGTCTCCAGATCTGAAGAGAAACCATCAAATTCCAGCTTCTCAAATGTGTACATTTGTTTGTTTTTCTTCTCTCTTGCAGTAAAATACTGAAATGCATCTTTCATCCACTTTGAAGGTTCAGTCACTTTTTCTTTCCGCAACATACAGTGTTTGCTTTTAACAACAACATAGAAGAGGTTATTAGCCCTTAATGTGGTCAGCAGTACAAGTATTTGACATGCAAAGTCAAGATTTAGGCTTTAAAGTTCAGTGCAGAGACTGTCCGTGCCTTTAGTGTTTTATTAGACCGCTGGTTGACACGGTGCATTTAGTTTCCTTGCAGACGTAATTGGTATCTGTCATGTTAGACTAGGCAGAAAGGAGGAGTCACTTCCTCCGTCAGCATCTTCAGTTCTCAGTGTCTTTTCATTTTCTTCCAGTGTGAGCTGAGATGTTTGCTTGTTGTTTAGTCTGAGATTACAAAGAAACTCTGTTCAGCACTCAATACAGAGGCAATCAGAAACACTGACGTCACAGTGAATCCCACAGAGAGAGAGAGAGAGAGAGAGAGGGAGGGAGATGAGAGGGGGGGGAGAGAAGGAGAGGGAGGGGGGGAGAGAGAGGGAGACAGACAGAGAGAGGAGGAGAGGGAGAGGGGTGAGAGAGTTAGGAGGAGAGGGGAGGGAGATGAGAGGGGGAGGGAGAGAGAGCGAGAGGGAGAGAGAAGGGGGGAGGGAGAAAGCAGTGGAGAGAATTTCAAATGTCAGCATCAACACTGAATCTGAGTGGTTGACTCAGCACTCCTTTATGCATTCAAACACTTAATACTAAATACACCTAAATACACCTAACACCTAAATACTGAACTAGTCGAGCTCACAATGCTCTAAAAAATCAATAAAAAAAAGAACAAAACCTTCTCTGATTTCCCCAAAGTTTACCTGATAAACAGACTCAAATGCCATTTTGTTTTCACTCTGTTGTTCACTTCTATCATCCCTTCATTACTCTTTGAATGGCTGAACAAGACTAATAACTATGTTCAAATGTTAAAAACAGAATTTTACACCTGCAAAATGTACGATGACCTGCTGTAACGTATGCCCACAATTGATGGTGATTGCATCATAATTTATGACCAGAACAGATTTAGAAGAACACAGTTTATCCACGATTAGAGAAATACAAGCTTTGCTCTTTTTTTTTTTGACATGTTACTCAAGTTAAATCAAAAGCGACAAATAAATCTGACCCGAGTATGTCCGTACGACATCGAAATGTACTTTACTAAACATAGTCACTACGAAGCCTCCCAGTGGTGATACCTGATAAAATAATCAGCACTATCAACCACTGCAGCTGCTTTGCAAATAAGTCTGACGTTCAGTCAATGACTCTTAGCTAAACTGAGAGCTTATCAGCAGCAGTTACACATTTAGCTTATCTGGTAGATAAGCAGTGTAAGCCGCATGCTTCCTCCAAACCTTAAATGTAAATGTTTGTGAACTTCTGCACGCGAACAAGAGTTCACCAGCTGATTGAGACTGAACTTTAAATGTTTTAACGGCCCCACGTTTTGTTATTCAGTCTAAATTCACACTTTATTTTTTATTTTTATTTTTCAGTGAAAATAAGAAGTGGTCGTCCAGGTGTCCCGACCAAACCAGCAGCACTGACATCACCACGCAGAGCCAGCGGTGAGAGAGAGAGAGAGAGAGAGAGAGAGAGAGAGAGAGAGAGAGAGAGAGAGAGAGAGAGCATGCTTTTGTGTGCACTAAGCTGGATGAAACTTAAGTACAATGGAGTGTTAGAAAGCTTGGAGACATAAATCTTGCTCGTTATGTTGCAGAGAGTGTGTGTGTGTGTGTGTGTGTGTGTGTGTGTGTGTGTGTGTGTGTGTGTCTCCAAACCTTGTGAAGGAAAAATGCAGTGATTGTGCGAGAAGAAAAAAGCGCCCACTATTGTTGGTGCTGTGTAAAAGCCAGCTGTACTGTACGCTGTGTAGACACAATTCTCTTCAGGCTGCTTTGTTGGCTGCTACATAAAGCGTTAGTGTTGAATAAATTAAGAGTATAAGGAAAAAAATGAGATTCAATGTGGCCGTTTTTTGTTTTGTATTTTATTCTTTTACACGTCTCCATTTTAAGCATTTCTGTTACCTTGATAACCACTTTTAAATTGTCCCTAACTGTTAAAGTTGTCACTTCAGCATCTAATATGAACAATGAGTAGTAACCTGACATCTGCTCTCCACCTCCAGCTCCAAATCTGGCCCCCAAACCCACCGGAGTCTCGCCAACGCTTCCAGAGTCAAACCCAGTCCCACCCAAACCTACAGCTGCTGCCCCGGCCACGGCCCCCAGACCTTCAGGACCGGCCCTGGTTCAGACCCCGGGCCTCAAACCGCCGGCTCCGGCCCTGAGGAAAGGCCCCGTGATTCCGACCAAACCAGAAACCAGCAGCACTGCAAACCCAAACTCCTCAGATCCTCCACTCCCTCCGCGGTGAGGAAGAGATTTGAGGAATAAACCTTCAAATATGACTTCACTGTCCCATAAAAGTAGAAAATATCAGTTTTAATAATTGAGATTGTGATTGTTTACTCTCCCAGTTAACTGCTTTGTAGATCTAGTCTGATTTTTTTATCATCGTTTTGATTATGCAGCATTATAAACATGTTGGAACTCTCCTTTTATCGTGCGTTTAGCGTTTTTAGCGTCTACGATCATCTATCCCAGTTTTTTTCAACCTTTTTTGAGCCACGGCATATTTTTTACATTAAAAAAATCCAGCGGCACACCACCAACCAAAAATGTTACAAAATGACACATTGTAGCTTAATAAGATCAGAATCTGCATTTTTCCTTTTTTTTGTAAAAAATGTATCCATCGCTGTTAGAGGCTTACGTCGATGATCTCGGCCCTACTGCGTACATCCTGTCGCTGCCACCAGGGGGCAGTGATTCTAGTCTTAAATCAACAAGGTCATTATTGCGCTATACTGCCACCTACTGACACAGAACAGTATTTCATTTCTCTGCCAGTCGTCACATTGCAGGCACAGATGCGCAACAATGGCAAATTATTTGCAGTAACTCAATCAAAAAGCTAAATTAAGTAAAATCTTAATTTAGCTTTTTGATTGAGTTACTGCATTTGCCACGGCACACAGGACGATCTCTCAGCCGCAGCACAGTGGTTGAAAATCACTGATCTATCCCCACAAACGGAAAGCTGTTGCTCTTTGTTTCATTTGAAGAGCAGCTTCTCTTCCTGTTTGGTGCCATAAATCAATCTCCTGCTTTCTCTCCAGGCCGTCAAGTGTGAAGCTCCTCCCCCTTCGTCCTCCACCAATCAAATCCACCCCTGGGCGACCGCCGCCTCCAGCCGTCAGCTCAACTTCCTCAGCCAAACAGACGACCCCTCCTCTGTCCAAAACTAGTCCCGCCCCCTCTGTTTCCCCAGCCAGCCAGTCTTCGTCCTCTTCTTCTGTATCAGCCAATCAGGTGCAGCCTCAAAGGGCATCAAAGAGGGGACCACCTCTGCCCCCGCGCCCTAAACCTGGACACCCTCTCTTTAACAGCTACGTGGTATGACACACACACAGACACACACACATACACAGACAATAAAGAAATAAAGGCTTTCTGATTCACACACACACACACAGATGGACACACACAGACAGACAGACAGAGACACACACACACACACGCACACACTACTGTGATAGATTTGATTTCCAAGGTCTTCATTTTCTTCATTTTGTCTCAGAAACAGGAAGTCCTGATCGTCCTGGACGACCCGAGCCCCTCCGAGCCTCTGCCAGGTGAAGGGAGGAGTCAGACGGCCGTCATCAACCCGTCACAGTGTCTCCTGGACCTGGACATCCAACCAGAACCTGCTCCACATCAGGACAACCAATCAAAATCTGCCTTGGAGGGCCTCAGCCTATCTGACTCCCAGGTATTAGAACAGTCAGTTAAACCCTAGTCTTGCTACTCTTTAAAGCAATTCAGAAGTAGTTCTGACCGATAAGTTAATAAATATAATAAAATACACCCATACCATAATACATCATAATTGAAGTGCAAAAAGAGAAGAGCAGCGGAAACACATGTTCAGTTTTTTATAATAAAAACAAGTGCTTACTTTAAATGTAATTCTACTACCTTTTTAACTGCTCTAAATGTGTTTCCCACAACATAATAAGTTGACATAAGAGTAAGACACAAGTTAACTTTAGTTTTTGTTTTTTTCTTATTGTGTAGTCTATTCTGCCGGTGCAGCCCACTGAGCAGAAAGAACAGCCCGACTCTCCTCCCGTCAGGTCAGACACACAACTCACAACTACACACCAGACATGTAACTGTACAGGATCTCTTCTAGAAGACTAGATTGCATTTTGAGTATATCCCGTGTGTGTGTGTGTGTGTGTGTGTGTGTGTGTGTGTGTGTGTGTGTGCGCGTGCGCAGCGGTCCTCGGTGCATCGCCTTGTTTGATTACGAAGGAGAGGATGACGACGAGCTCACCTTCTCCCAGGGTGATGTCATCGCCCTGATGGAGATCATTGGACAAGAGTGGGGGCGGGGCCAGATCCATGGGCGAATTGGAATATTCCCCCTGAACTTTGCCGAGGTGGTGGAGCCGCCCCCGCAGCCGGCGCTGTCACCAGGGGAAACGGGAAAACCAACGACAACAGAGACCACAGCGGTAAAAAGAACAGGTGAGCCCAAAAGTCCAACCAACTGTTGAACTACAGTCTTTTGGAATAGCTCAGTGCCCTCCTAAATACACTGGCACAGTTGGTTTTTATATGTAAGCAGGCATCTTAACCACGGTTGCCTCTCATAACCCTTAAATTGCTTCCTCGACGCCTCCCTTCCTCGCATCTTAATCCCTTCCACAGAGGAGACACGGGAGAGACGCGAGGAAATCATGGGAGGAGAGCGGCAACGAGCTAATGTGTTTTAGAGAAATGAGATGTCCTTTCCTCCGAAGAGTCACATGAATACATCAGCTGTTTGGGCGGCGTTACCAACTCCTTCAGCTGCAAGGCTTCTGGGAAGGCTGCTCTTGTGTATCCTCGCCTATCGCTCCTCTATGCTCGCTCCTCGGGGCAGGAATAAGAGCTTTGAGACGGCCTTCATCGCGGAGGGACAGAACAACTTCCTGTTCAGTCGAGGAGCTATCAGATAGCATCTCATGTCTCTTATTTGATAGCTCCTCCGAGGCAGCTGTAGAATGTCGTACATAATTCTGTTTAAATCGATCTAAAATTAAAACCAGCTAGAGCATTCATTCTTTTTGCAGCAGAAAGCTAAGGCTTCTGTCTTTCCCGTCATTACGTTGCATGCTTGTGATGACGCGCTATCACGTTACGTGACCGCGTGACACCATTTCTGTTGCAGATGAAACTAACAAACATTGTGATTTCTTTAGAATTTAATGTCGTGGTTTTCTTTTGTCCATTACAGCACCAAAGACCTCACAGGGCCCCGACTCAGAGGTGAGAGAGAGTGTGTGTGTGTGTCTCTGTGTGTGTGTCTCTGTGTGTGTGTCTCTGTGTGTGTGTGTGTGTGTGTGTGTGCAGTTTTATTGTAACTGTTGAAGTAAGAAAGCTCCCTCATTTTTCAAGTTATTTTTATTAAAGATAAACAAGAGAAAGGGGTCACTCATGCTTTAAATATTTATAACATTATCACAGTACCATTTTTTTACTATGTATTGCGTTCTGTAAATGGGTTTCCGAGGGGGTCTTAAAAAGTCTAACATTTCAAAATCTAAATTTTAGGCCTTAAAAGTCTTAAATTCGCTGAAGTTTTGTGTTCTAAGTCTTAAATCATTTTCAACAGGTCTTAATTTTCCTACGTCCATGTAACGCTACCTCTAATGCTTGTTGAAATGCTCCCGCAAATATAATTTGCTGTATTACGACTACAAATGAGACCAACTTGCAACTTATATTGCAGCCAATCTAGACACCAGTCATAATGCCGATGAGGAAATCAGGGAATGTTTACGGACTCTGACATCTGACTTATTTTATTTTTTTACGTCGTGATACGGGTCTTAAATTTCATCCATAAAGTTCTTAAAAAGTCTTAAATTTTTCCCCTGTTAATATTCAGATTTACACATTTTTCTTGTATAAAATGTACTAATTAGTCTATTAATTGTGCGCAGTTATTGCCGTGCTGAATCAGTTTGTGTTTGTTCAGACAAAGGAGTGGGCTGTGGCTCTGTTTGACTTCCCCGGTCAGACTGCAGAGGATCTGTCCTTCCACAAGGGGGCGCTCATCCAGGTCACGCAGCACATCGATGCTGAGTGGAGGAGAGGAAGACTGGAGGGGAGGGAGGGGATCTACCCGGCTGCCTTCACACAAGCCTGCCAGGGTAACACACACACACACACACACACACACACACACACACACACACACACACACTAAAATAAACAAAATGCATAATCTAATCAAGTCTAAAATACACAAAGTGGTAGAAGTTATCAGATACTTTACATCAGTGGAAGTTCTATTTAGGGTTTTCCATGTAAGCATCAAAACTAACTAAATGACTTTGGTCAGATCTAATGATTGTAGTTGGTCTCCCAGTTTCATTTATTAATTATCTTCTCTAGATTTTCCGACATTTTAGACATATACATTTCATGATATGGTAATAATAATGGTCCAATAATGATTTATTGAAAAACAACATTTTCTTGAGGGAGGACCCCTAAAACCTTCCGCCACATTCATGCACTTAAGTCTTGCACAAACCTAGAGAAAACACCGCTAATACCACCCTGTAAAGATTGTGCATTATGTTGGCAAGATCATTTAAAAGGCAAACACGACTACACTGGACGTCTGCCCTATTTCTGATACCGTGGCGGCAGACATTTTGCCATGGCAGGCCGCCACTACAAAATCAACATAGAGGAAACACTGCTGTTACAGGTGGAAGTTCTGCATTGTAAATCTATTTGTTTAGTTTATAAAAGCGTACGTTTGTAAACCCCGCCCGTCTGGTGATCCTGGGACAAGAAAAGAAACGCCACTCAGTATTTGCAGCTTATATGACTGAATGTACACCGTTTTCAATCTGATGTCTTAGTTTTCATGAGTTTTTTGGATGCTTTTATACCATAATGTGGCTTGATTATTATAACTATGAGATGCCATTTATTTGTGCTTGTTTGGCACACTCTTCGTCTTGTTTAGGTTTTTATTAGTGGGTATTTGAATCATTTTTTGATAATGTTGATAGTTTTGTGTTTTTGATTTGGTTGTATTAAGATTAGCTGTTTTTTTTATCAATTTGAAATGCTTTTTTTCTGTTTCTTTTAACACCTGGTGTTCACGATTGTATTAATGTTAGCTGGAATCTTGTGCGTGAGCGCACACTCTAACCACAACTTCCTGTTCTTGTTTCCAGCTCAGCCAATCCCAGGCCAGCAGTCAGCGGTTAAAGGAGTGGCCAAGTTTGACTTCACAGCAGAGAGCGAGGATGAGCTCACGTTAAAGGTGTGTGTGTGTGTGTGTGTGTGTGTGTGTGTGTGTGTGTGTGTGTGTGTGTGTGTGTGTATGTGTGTCCTGAGGAGTTTTAAGTTTAGATTCTCTGCACAGACTCAATGTAGGTTTATGTAAAATTTAAATATTTATTTAGGCCTATTAAGTTAAGTAATGTTCATTTATCAGTGAGGGCAAACCATTATTTTCAGGCAAACTATCAGAACTGCAGTTTAAGTTTGTCTGTTTCAAAATTAAGCTAAAACATCTCACTGTTTTTGTCTGTGCTCTCCCTCTGTCTTCCTGTCTTCCTCCTGCAGGTCGGTGACATTATTACGCAGGTGGAGTTTGTGGATGAGCAGTGGATTCTGGGAGTTGTGGGCGGGAGGCGTGGGATTGTGCCGACAAACTACATTTCACTTCTCTCATGAGGAAAATCCTGAAAAAAGCCGATGGGGGTAACTAGGAAACAACTTTTTTCTTTGGTTTTTGTAGCCGCTCTCTGTGAACAGGTTGGTGGGTTTTGAACTCTGCAGAGAGCGCTGGGAATACTGACCTCTGGTACAACAGTGTTTCACAGTTTTTCCTCAAAAACTTTTCAGGCAGTTTTTGGTTAAACAAAAGCCGCCTGCTCAGTTTTTATTGGTACCAGAATTCTTAAGTTCCACTCTGAGTGGATCGTCTGTTGAATGGGAACGGGACGGACCTGCGCTGCCTTAACGTCGGAGTAAAACGGATTTTACGCCGGTGATTTGTGTCTTCCTTTCTCTGTGCTCTGATTGACTCCGTGGATTATATCCCACATGGACTGGATTGGACTTTGGTTCTTTCTCGGACTGTTTGGTTCATTAAGTCCTGACCGGCCAGTGGACTTTCCCAGGAAATCAAAAAACCCTGAAGCTCCTACGACTCAACGGTTGTCATCCTGCACTAATGGTTCAAATCGATCTGCATGATGGGAAAGGATGGAAAAATATAATCAAGATCGGACATTTTGCTTTAAACAGCCGCCGTTTGACGACTTTTCCTCTTTGTGTCTGATTACAGGTGTTTAACACAGACTGTTAAAAATGTTATTATGTGTCAGATACATTTTCAAAATCAGGCCAACTTGCAGTATTCGAACTGGAAAAACTTTCAAGGTTTAGAGAGGGGGGACTAATTCACTTTAAAGGGATATTTGAGATGTTTTGCAGTGTGGTTGTATGAGCTACTTCTCCAGTCAGTGTGTTAGCTACAGTAGATGTTTGGAGAAGCAGGCAGGAGTACTGACACGGAAGCTAAGCAATGTCCTGCTGTGGACGGGGACAGCAGCTAAATGCATTTTACACACCTAAAAACATCCATATCAGTTTAAGTGGACGCTATATTTAGAATATTTTCACTACTTTACCTTGCTGTCAGACAGCCCTTTACGACGGGGAACTGAAGCCGTTATCTCTGCTCTCTTCAAAGCCACCAGACTCCTTTTTATGACAAAAACATTTTATCTCTCAGAACACTGTTTTTTTTTAAATGAGTCTGGTGGCTTTGAAGAGAGCAGAGATAACGGCTTCAGTTCCCCGTCGTAAAGGGCTGTCTGACAGCGAGGTAAAGTAGTGAAAATATTCTAAATATAGCGTAAACTTAAACTGATTTTTTTTTTTTGTGTGTCTAAAATGGGTTTAGCTGCCCGTGTCCACAGCAGGACATTAGCTTAGCTTCTGTGTCAGTACTCCTGCCTGCTTCTCCAAACTGGGGGCATGCAATGGATAAGTACCTCATACTGTACAACCCCAGTTTAAAAAAATCTGAACTATCCCTTAAACTAACTGAGTTAAAACTTACGTTTATATTTAACATAGTGTACCGTGAAGAACACTATTTTCATCTTAAGCCAGAGGAAAACTGAATAATGTGGAGCTGTGAGTCGGTCGGCGAGTGCGAGCTGTCGCCGGATGTTTGTCTGCTGAAGCCTCCTGAGAGGAAACACCAGCTCTGGTTCGGGTTGTTTCCTGAATGTTTTTAACTTCCAGCGATCAGCAAGCTGAGGGCCAAAAATTGTCACTTTTAAGACAGAAAATTATGGGACACCAGTTTTAGTTGAAATAAACTGTCAGAATGTTTTGTTTTATGACACTGTAGGTACCTTTAGCTATTTATAAAAGTTAGTTCTTTTGTTGCACATTCTCAAAGCTTTGAAGCTTAAACCAGATCACTTTACACAAAGAACACTATGGCTGGTGTTCATTGGTTATCTAGAAATCCATGATACTACACTGCTAAACATGTTCCAGAGCTTAACTTTTCAGGTTGAGCTGAATGTTTTCGGCTGTCCTGCCGCCCCGATGAAGGCAACGTAGCCTCAAAGATTTGAGAAAAAAGCACGACGTACAGGAGAAAAGTTGTGCGACATGATTTGGAAAATGTTTGGCGGTCACGTAGAGTAAACATGATTTGTATTTAACAGATTTGAACGTGCAGCCAAAACTATGAGACACTAGAAGAGCGTGCAGCTCAATGAAAGCAACCATACATGGATTATGAACGTATTTTTAAACTGTTATATGAAGATAAGCTTTACAAAACTTAAAAATCACTTTTCATACATAAAGATATCATCTTAAAACATGTTTATAGTTTATAATAGTTCAATCTAAATGTCATATACTGTAAATGCATAAGTCACACAGAGTGAACCAGAAACTGAAAGCTGCGATGTTAAGGAACTAAAACGTTATTTGACACTAGGGATGCCCCGAATCCAGATTTTTGGGGTTCGGCCGAATACCAAATCCACTGGTTAAGATTCTGCCGAAACCGATACCGAATCCTCCTCCCATCCTCAGTCCATTAACACCGTAAACACATTAATGAAGGAAACGACGTCCACAGCAGTGTATTTTTCATTTTATATACCTGAAGTTGCTGCATTCTGGCTGCTGTCTGTAGATTCCTTCATCACAGCTCGTATTCTTCCAGATGTTTCAGACCAGATGTTGTAACAGCGGTGATGTTGTGTATTGTTTAGGGTCCTCGCCACCACCAGACTAATCAGCATTGCAGATTGAACGTGTAGCTGGACTTGAACGGCCTTCTTTTGACTGAAAGTACTGCCAAACAACACTTTTTCTGCTCACCAGTTCCATTTCCACTTCCTCACAGCCTGCTGCATTGAACGCTCCACCTACGTCAACACCTTCCCGTAATCAACGGCGGCGTCATTACGTCGACCAGCTTAGCGCGCGGAGTGCAAGCGTAGGGTTCGGTGGGAAAACATTCTAAGGTTCGGCAGAAACCGAGCCCCGTCAAAAAGCCTAATATTCAGCCGAATCCTGGATTCGGTGCATCCCTATTTGACATCCACGTTAGCACATGTTTGATTTCCTGCCGTTAAGCAGTATCGAAAGGCGGTTTTGCACCGACAATAGGAAGTGTGTTGTCACAAAATTATTGTTCGAACTCTTTCATTTGTAAAGATCTAGCTGTAGTTTCAAAAACATGTTCTGTACTTCTGTGTTCTGTGTTAAAACACTAAATCTCAAAAAACAACTTTTCCGTTTTCCAGACTGAATATAAGAGTCATACTTCATGAAATGTGTTTTTTATTAAAGGTTAAACATGGAGGATTTTCTCTCAATGTGCTGTCAGCAAATTTCTATTTGGGTGGGGAGAAAAAACTAAATGTAACAAATCAAATGCAGCCAGATGACAGTAAATGCTCAGTGTGTCATAAGATGGGATGTTTTTCAGCAGTTGCAATACAAAGTAAGAGAGTGCAAACATATGGAGTGCAAATAAAACAAAAAGAAACAATACAAGTGATCAGTAAGGTGCAAAAAAGAAAGTAGATGGGGCTTGGTAAAGGACTATTTCTTGTCCACTTATTTTAACATTGCATTGTGACAGAATCTGAGTCCTGAAGTATGAAGAACGGCCGTGCTGTTAATGCTGTTATGCAGTGGTGTAGTCTACTGTATTGTAGTGTGTGTATACTGTACTGTATGTATATATATATAGGCCAGAATCTGCCTGTGGGGGTGGGGACATATCATAGTGGGGGGGGGGTCTGGGTGTCCGTCCCCCCCCCCCAAGGGAAGTTTTGAGCATCAACAACTTAATTTCCTGTATTCATATACACTTGTATGCACCAATTTGCGATGGAAATGCCTCCATTTAGCCTATGTGAAGAAGGAATACAGAGATGACAATTCAAAATATATCAAAATTATAATGTAAAGTATGTTGTTTTGGGTCATTGGGCATTTTTAAGTGGGTATATGGAAATCCTGGAGCTTCCTTAGTGGGTGTACTGCGTATACCTGCGTATCACGTAGACTACACCACTGCTGTTATGTCAAGATCATCAGTCAATTATTTTGTTATCATGAGAAAACGAAAGATTGTTTCCTCTTATTACTTACAGTGTTTATCAGAGATCAGGAGTTCAGACGACCCAGATGGAGCTGATGGTGAGCGGAAGAATAATCCGATAAACATTAAAAGTATTAAGAGGATGCAAAATGTAGTTCTCTCATAACATTTGTGATCTCGAGATAACGTTGTGTAAACAAAATCAATGTTCTCGGCCTCCGTACAGAAGATAACACTGATTTGTTTATTTGGTCAAACCTACGAAGCGGAACATGTACAAAAGTCTGTTCGTTGTTAAAGAGCAAAACAAAAAGTTTTTCTGTTAGCTGATGTATTATTTTTCATGCACATGGTGTGTGTGTAGCTCACAGATATTACATGACCGTTAAAGTCCTTAAAATGTCAAAATCACGGTTACTGCATCTGATGTCATACGAAAAACTGATTTTGCAATTAATTGACGGTCATAAAAGAAGCACGTAGAAATGTCCGCACTATATATTTGTACATTTTACCACTAGAGCTCAGCAAATGCTCAGTATTTCCTGCAGTTAACCGTTCGTTAGGTGATTCTCATCAGACAATCGGGCACGGGGAGGAAAGACTGGACCGGTTTAGTTTCAGTCAGTTTTATTAAGTTAGGGTTAGGAAGTCTTCTGTTTTCTTTCTGTTGTTGGGAGTTGCAGCATTGAGGGTATTTGCAGACTAATTTAGTGTCATTTCTTTAGAGAAAATCCTACATGTGGCATCTTTAACCTTTAAGACCGTGACACTAACTTGTGTGTGTGTGTGTGTGTGAGTGAGAAAGACGCACAATGAAAGACGTTTATGAAGAGCTTTGTAAGAGATATTTTATGTTTAACCAAACATTCCAACTTTATAATACAAATAAAACTTCAAAACATTTCAACAATCGTTACCTCCGCCAAGGAGGTTAAGGTTTCGGCTCGTTTTTGGTCCTTTTGTTTGTCGGTTTGTTTGTGCATTTGTTTGTTTGTCCTTTTGTTTCTGTTTGTTTGTCTGTTGGTCATTTTGTTTGTCTGTTTGTTTGTGCATTTGTTTGTTTGTCCTTTTGTTTGTCTGTTTGTTTGTCTGTTGGTCCTTTTGTTTGTCTGTTTGTTTGTGCATTTGTTTGTTTGTCCTTTTGTTTGTCCTTTTGTTTGTCCGTTGGTCATTTTGTTTGTCTGTTTGTTTGTGCATTTGTTTGTTTGTCCGTTTGTTTGTCTGCCTGCCTGTGCGCAGGATAAAAAAAAAAAATCCTGTCCCGATTTTCATGAAACTTGGTGGGAGGTTGTAGCGTTGGCCAAAGAAGAACCAATAACACTTTGGAGCAGATCCAAATCACGGGGCAGATACACAAATTATTTCTAGTTTCGTTAACATTGCGAGATTTGTGCTGCATTCATGTGGTGTCTGAATAATCTGTAAAACGCGTTCACGGACATTCATTAACATTGTGAGATAGGGCATGCCTTTGCAGAGGTCTGTGCTCTCAGAATGCCCTTCTAGTTTAATCTTTGTTTCTTCTTTCTTTTTGTATTAATTGTTGCTCTGTTTTATCAGAGGTTGTAGTACCGCTGACGTGTTTTATTTCACCTTCACTAGCTCTGACTTACTGACCGGCAGCTGAACATGAATGCAACCAAAAGATAGAAATGTTTAAAGGAGGATGAGCTGTTTATTTCCCCCTAGCGAGAGCGATGGACACAATAATTCATGTCAAAATGGCCGGAGACTTTATCTCTCAAACAATAAACACGGTCTATGAATTTAGAAAATCACAGGCAGGAGTTTATTACATTTTACATTTCATCATCATTCTCATTTAAAATGCGTCTTCAGAAAACATCCTTTATTTCCTCTACCTATTAAATGTATCTAATAACAGCATAAAATATATAGTTAGCTATTATAAATTTGCTAATGTACAGTCACATCAGTAAAACCTTTGCATTGCATCAGAGGACTAGACAGTAATATGTAGTTATCTTATTTATCACACAGGAAATAAACAGAAATACAGAAATCCACCAAATAATGAACAACTGTAACAGTCACTCAAATTATTGTTTATCAGTTTTACTCACTGCCTCAGAGTCTTCTCTGGGAAGTGATTATAATGTTGACTCCTGACTTCCTGTTTTACACGAGGCATGGGTTGAAACGGTCACACATATTTACACATTCTGCATTTTATAAAAACACAAAAGGTCCCAATAACACCAGCCACCCTGAGTTAAATCACTTAAACCTAAACTGCCTCTTTTATTCATGTCATGCAGAGGTTATGATACATTTCTTTGATATTAACCGGTACTCTGGCTTTTCATGATTACCTTGGTTAACAAAACTCAGCAGTATCTCCACAAAAACCCAAAAGACAAACTCCAGCATAGAGCGGCTCAGTGAATGTGGTCTGGACTCTGTGGAGGAGAGTCATAGTTTCAGAGATGCTGAAGAAGGCCAGAGTACCTGCGCTGTGATCCAGGTACACTCCTATTCTGGAGGATTTGGGGCCTGAGATTCTGAGTGAGCAGTTGTCATGTCTAAAGATATAACTATTGTCACAACGTAATGCCCAAGACTTCTTATTGAATCCAAATAAACGTGCATGATGGTCACCTGATCTGCCAATACTCTTGTAAGCGACTGCTACTGAAGCCGGTCTGCCGCTCATCTCCACCTCCCAGTAACAACGTCCAGTCAGTCCGTCTTCGCTCAGGACCTGAGTTGCCTGAAGGAACCTGTCTGGATGTTCAGGATATGGTTTATTTTTTACATATGTTATTTTTCTGTTCTCATCTGATAAATCCAGAGATGTGCCTGCTGTGTTTGGATCCATCGTGATTTGACATGAATATTGTAAGAACTCTGCTCTGGTCGTAGGCTCTGCTAAAGGCAGTTTCTCAGAAAGAATTTCTTGCATTTTATCTCTTGCTGCTGTCACAGCTTCCATCACATCCTCAAAGTACCACAAATGATTAGTTTTTGATAGTGGTGAGTTTGTAGATTCAGTAAGTTTTGACAGTGAGCAGTAACTTTGAAGAAACTGGGTGAGATCCTCTGAGCGTGAGAGCTCCTCCAGCTCGACGTTTTTCCTTTTTAGTTCAGCAATCTCCTGGTCCAGCTTCTCCTGAAGCTCTTTGACTCGACTCACTTCAGTTTTCTGTTGGGATCTGATCTGCTCCTTCACCTCGGAGCTTCTTTTCTCAATGACACGGATCATCTCAGTTAAGATCTTCTCACTGTCCTCCACTGCTTCATCTGCAGCGCGATTGATAGTTTCCATCTCTTTCTGAAGCAGCTTCACATCTTTTTCTCGTTCCTGGATTCTCCGCTGTATGTTTTGCCGACTTTCACCGAGCTCCTTTTGCTTCTCTGTCCTTTCTGCTGCAGCTGAGACGGTGTCGTGGCCTTTATGTTCATCCATTAAACAGAGGTGACAGATACACTGCTGATCAGTGCGGCAGAAAATCTTCATCACCTCATCATGACGAGAGCAGAAGTTCTCCTGAAGATTACTGGAGGCTTCAACAAGTTTGTGTTTTTGAAAAGCAGGAGATTGGTAGTGAGGCTGAAGGTGTTGTTCACAGTAAGAGACCTGACAAACCAGACAGGACTTGAAGGCTTTCAGCTTCCTCCCAGTGCAGACATCACAGCCCACATCTCCAGGTCTGGCATAGCAGCGATCAGCTGGAGCAGCTTGGTGTCCAGTCTTCTTCAGTTCCTCCACTAAATCTGCCAACATGGTGTTTTTCACCAGGACAGGCCTCGGGTAGAAAGTCTCTCGGCACAGAGGACAGCTGTAGTTTCCTCTCTGATCTCCTTCATCCCAGGAGGTTTTAATACAGCTCATGCAGTAGTTGTGTCCACAGGGAATAGTCACCGGATCCTTCAGTAGATCCAGACAGATCGAACAGCAGAATTTCTCCTCTGGTGCTTGATTTCTTTGCTGCGCCATTTCACCTCTCGACAACAGGGAATGACTCGAGAGTTTCACTTTCCTCACAGCAAATAAATGCATCACCCAGGAAGCCACGCCTTCTTTTCTTTCACAACTGCATGATGATCTGTAGTAAAGTGGCTTGTCAGCTCTTGCAGCTTACAACATGTTGGTCACACCCATCTTCAAACTTGTAGATCTACGAAAGGAGGGAGTTTGAGTCCGTGTTTGAGAAAAAAGGGAGGGCTTACCAGTGTTTGTTTCATTAAAGGAAATGAAGCAGTTTGAGCTGTGGCTGCACGTATAGCCTTCTTTGGTAGAATGTTCAGCTGTCTTTTACAGGTTTACAGAGCTTTTTTAAGTTGATCTATTGACCTGAGATACGCCTGTGAATGTGTCTGATCAAATGTGTAAGCAGCTGAGATTTTTATACTTTTTCCCCCAAGAAATTATAATAGCTTTTATGCTTTTTTTGGATCCAGTAAAATTTGAATTTAGTTAAAGAACTCATGTCTGATCTTGGGCTCTGCTTTTGGCATAAAACATCCTCTTCAGTCTCTGTCATTGAGATCTTCGTCCATTTCAGAGTGTCCTGTCATGCTTTGATTAACATTTACACTTTCACGGTCAGTCTGAACTTCAGCAGTGTGTTCAGACATCCTGTATTCACACTGGATGTTTTTTAGTTTATTTACAGTATAACCTTTATACCTCCAATTAATCAAAGAAAATCTTACATTTGGCATCTTTAACCTTTAAGACTAACACTAACGTGTGTGTGTGTGTGTGTGTGTGTGTGTGTGTGCGTGTGTGTGTGTGAGACAATGAAAGATTTATAAAGTACTTTTAGGGAGATTTTTACATTTAACCAAACATTTCAACTTTTTAACACAAATCAATATTTTCAGATATTTCAGTATTAGTTTACTCTTTTTCTTGTGTCTTTTTATATTAGTTCTGTTTCATCAGAGGTTGTAGTACGGCTGTTGTTTTACATCTTTGCATGCTTGAATATTTTGTAGTTATGTTTATTTCCATTAAACTGAAGTGGTTAGTAGGGTTTCTTTATTAATAATTCAGCGTTTCAGCTGCTTATTCATGTAAAATAGCTGGATGATGAGAAGAATTAGACTTTAAACACTCACAAAATAAACAGTCTGAATCTATGAATTTAGAAAATCACAGGCAGTTTATTACATTTTACATTTCATCATCATTCTCATTTAAAATGCGTCTTCAGAAAACATCCTTTAGTTCCTCTACCTATTAAATGTATCTAATAACAGCATAAAATATATAGTTAGCTATTATAAATTTACTAATGTACAGTCACATCAGTAAAACCTTTGCATTGCATCAGAGGACTAGACAGTAATATGTAGTTATCTTATTTATCACACAGGAAATATTAAACAGCCCAACAGAAATCCACCAAGTTTAACAGTCACTTTTCAGGACAGGCCTCGGGTAGAAAGTCTCTCGGCACAGAGGACAGCTGTAGACTCCTCTCTGATCTCCTTCATCCCAGGAGGTTTTAATACAGCTCATGCAGTAGCTGTGTCCACAGGGAATAGTCACCGGATCCTTCAGTAGATCCAGACAGATCGAACAGCTGAGTTTCTCCTCGGGTGCTTGATTTCTTTGCTGCGCCATTTCACCTCTCGACAACAGTGAATGACTCGAGAGTTTCACTTTCTTCACAGCAAATAAATGCATCACCCAGGAAGCCATGCCTTCTTTTCCTACACAACAGCATGCTGATCTGTAGTAAAGTGACGTGTCAGCTCTTGCAGCTTACAACCTGTTGGTAACACCGATCTTCAAACTGGCAGACCTGTAAAAAGGGACAGGATCCTGGAAATATACAGTCAGAGTTTGAGTCTGTTTATCAGAAAGGGAGGGGTTATCACTGTTAGTTTCATTAAAGACAATGGAGCAGTTTGAGCCGTAGCTGCAGTTATAGATTTCCTTTAGTGATTTGTAGTTGGTTTGAACTTTAGTAGCATTTTCATCTGTCTTTTACAGTTTATTCAGTTGATAAATTAAGATAAGATAAGCCTATTAAAATGTCTGATCATATGTGTAAGCAGTTGAGATTGGTCTTCATTTTTTTATTCTTTTTTTTTTTCCAACAACTAATAATATTAATAATTATCTTTGTGCCTTTTTCTGTTTGGATCCTGTAAAAATTTAAATCTAGTATTAAAGAACTCATGTCTGATCTCGGGCTCTGCTTTTGGCAATAAAACATCCACTTCAGTCTCTGTCAGTGAGATCTTTGTCCATTTCAGAGTGCCCTGTCCTGTCATGCTTTGCTTTGCTTTAACATTTACACGTTCACAGTCAGTCTGAACTTTGAGGATTCAAGAGGTTTATTGTCATACGCACAGTAAAGACATCTGACACCATGCAATGAAAAGCTGGCTTTGCTGGTCTTCCTTACACAGCGAATAAAAAGGAGAATAATACAATGAAGCTAAAACAAACAATAAATACAAACAATGAAAACGTCATGAAGAGATAAAAAGTGGATAAAGTGCACTGTGCCTATAGCTCTGTATGTGGTGTGAGTCCAGGAGATTAGGAGGGGAGGATGGAGTGTGTGGGGGGATATTGAAGTGTTCAGGAGTCTGATGGTCTGGTTTAGCAGTGTGTTGAGCCATCCCGTATGCATTCACATTGGAGGTTTTCAGTTAATATGCAATATTACCTCAATGCCTCCAACTAATCAGAGGAAATCTTACATGTGGCATCTTTTACTTATAGGTCTGTAACACACAATGAAAGAGATTTATAACCTACTTTTGGGGAGATATTTACGATTAACCAAACAATCCAACTTTTTAACACCAATAAAAACTTTCAGATAATTAGTTTAATCTTTTTTTTTCTCATATTAGTTCTGTTTCATCAGAGGTTGTAGTACAGCTGTTTTACATCTTTTCATGCTTGAATATTTTGTAGTTATGTTTATTTCCATTAAACTGAAGTGGTTAGTAGGGTTTCTTTATTAATAATTCAGCGTTTCAGCTGCTTATTCATGTAAAATAGCTGGATGATGAGAAGAATTAGACTTTAAACACTCACAAAATAAACAGTCTGAATCTATGAATTTAGAAAATCACAGGCAGTTTATTACATTTTACATTTCATCATCATTCTCATTTAAAATGCGTCTTCAGAAAACATCCTTTAGTTCCTCTACCTATTAAATGTATCTAATAACAGCATAAAATATATAGTTAGCTATTATAAATTTACTAATGTACAGTCACATCAGTAAAACCTTTGCATTGCATCAGAGGACTAGACAGTAATATGTAGTTATCTTATTTATCACACAGGAAATATTAAACAGCCCAACAGAAATCCACCAAGTTTAACAGTCACTCAAATTATTGATTATCAGTTTTACTCACTGCGTCAGAGTCTTCTCCGGGAAGTAATTATAATGTTGACTCCTGACTTCCGGTCTTATACGCAGACGCGGTGTCAGCCGATTTTTCCGGCGCTTCAGCCCCGAATGTATTTGGAAAAGTTGACTGACAAATATAAAACCGGACAATAGCCTATGTAAACCCCCGAAATCATAAGTTGCCTTATTTCATTGTGCTTTGGCTTTGCACATACTGTATACAGCCTGTTAAAATAGACATAGGTCTTCCACCTCCGACGTAGAGCAGCGTTCAGCCACTTCCCTAAACCTTCTCTCATTCAGAGACCAGAGTCTCAAACAGGGCTCTGAGTCTGTCAGAAGGTCTGAGATCTACCGTATCAGCAGAGCAACGATGCACAGCAGACTATGGTGTAGGTCGATTATTTTCTGAAATATAGTGACTTTATTCTTGTAACAGCCTATTATCACTTTAATTTTCTCAAAATATCACGACTCCTCCAAATCTCAGAGAACACAGATGAGATATATTTTGATTGTGCACAAAGTTTTGAACATGAGTAGAAATATTGCTCAAACACATCTGAAATATTACAGTCCAGGGGTTTATTCATTCTTTAAAATGAATTCATGTATCATTGAGGTGAATAATTGTCATGTGCACATTTAAGGAGGTTACTTCCTCAACAAAATACCCAAAAGAGGAGGGAGGAGTAAGTCCTGCCTAGACTAGATGTGTGCTGACTCAGATATAATTAGAAAGTTGATCTACAGGAGAAGAAATAGATGAAAGCGATACAGAATGTCTGAGAGCTTTACTGCTAAATATTCATTATGTTTTTATATTTTGAATTGTCCCCTATGTTTCCCTTTACATAAAGATATTTACAGCATAAATTGATTCAGAAAAAGGTGGAAATAGGTGCATAAAAATTAACCAGAATGCAGGAAATGAAGTGTTTAATGCTCAAAATGTTCTAGAGGTGGACACCCAGCCCCCAGCATCATAAGTCACCAAAGAAATCTGGAAACAAAATCTTGGCCTTTGGGTTGCCACGCCACTTATGATTAGGCCAAATGTTGGTTCCATCTAACAAACATCTACAAACTGGGGCTAAAATGAACATACAGTACACTGGTTATTAACAAGCGGGGCAAGCCAATCGCTGTTTTGCATTGCATTCAGTTTATTTAAATGGGTCCTAGAAACACCCCTGCTTACACGAGGCATGGGTTGAAACGGTCACACATATTTACACATTCTGCATTTGATAAAAACCCAAAAGGTCCCAATAACACCATCCATACTGACTCAAATCACTTGAATTGACCCTGTAAATCTAAACTGCCTCTGTATGCATGACCTACAGAAGATTTCTTTGATATTAGTCCACCCTCTGCCTCTTTAATGACGGCACGAATCTACCGAACTCAACATTGTCTCCATCAGAACAAGTCAAAAGACAAACTCCAGCATAGAGCGGCTCAGTGAATGTGGTCTGGACTCTGTGGAGGAGAGTCATAGTTTCAGAGATGCTGAAGAAGGCCAGAGTACCTGCGCTGTGATCCAGGTACACTCCTATTCTGGAGGATTTAGGGGCAGAGATGAATGTGTGGTTATCATCATGACTGAATATGGTATAACTATCTTCACATTGTAATACCCAAGACTTCTTATTCTGTCCAAATACACGTGCATTAAACTCCCCTGATCTGGCAATACTTTTGTAAGCGACTGCTACTTTAGCACCCCTGCTTATCTCCATCTCCCAGTAACAACATCCAGTCAGTCCGTCTTTACTCAGGACCTGAGGTATGTCAAATCTGTCTGGATGTTCAGGATATAACATATATTGGCCAGTATATGTTATTTTTCTGTTCTCATCTGATAAAACCAGCCATGAGCCTGCTGTGTTTGGATCCATCGTGATTTGACATGAATATTGTAAGAACTCGGCTCTGTTCGTGAGTTTCGTTAACGGCAGTTTCTCAGTAAGAATTTTCTGCATTTTATCTCTTGCTGCTTTCACAGCTGCCATCACATCCTTAAAGTACCACAAACGATCAGTGTTTGGTAGTGGTGAGTATGTAGATCCAGTAAGTATGGACAGTGAGGGGAAAATTTGAAGAAACTTGGTGTGATCCTCTGAGCGTGACAGCTCCTCCAGGTCAGCTTCTTTCATCATCATGTAAGCATTTTCTTGGTCCATCTTCTCCTGAAGCTCTTTGACTCGACTCATTTCAGTTTTCTGTTGGGATCTGATCTGCTCCTTCACCTCAGAGCTTCTTTTCTCAATGACACGGATCAGCTCAGTAAAGATCTTCTCACTGTCCTCCACTGCTTCATCTGCAGAGTTATTGATAGTTTCCATCTCTTTCTGAAGCAGCTTTGCATCTTTCTCTCGACGCTGGATTTTTTGCTGGATGTTTTGCCAAATTTCACCGAGCTCGTTTTGCTTCTCGGTCCTTTCTGCTGCAGCTGAGACGGTGTCGTGGCCTTTATGTTCATCCATTAAACAGAGGTGACAGATACACTGCTGATCAGTGCGGCAGAAAATCTTCATCACCTCATCATGACGAGAGCAGATGTTCTCCTGAAGATTACTGGAGGCTTCAACAAGTTTGTGTTTTTGAAAAGCAGGAGATTGGTAGTGAGGCTGAAGGTGTTGTTCACAGTAAGAGACCTGACAAACCAGACAGGACTTGAAGGCTTTCAGCTTCCTCCCAGTGCAGACATCACAGCCCACATCTCCAGGTCTGGCATAGCAGCGATCAGCTGGAGCAGCTTGGTGTCCAGTCTTCTTCAGTTCCTCCACTAAATCTGCCAACATGGTGTTTTTCACCAGGACAGGCCTCGGGTAGAAAGTCTCTCGGCACAGAGGACAGCTGTCGACTCCTCTCTGATCTCCTTCATCCCAGGAGGTTTTAATACAGCTCATGCAGTAGCTGTGTCCACAGGGAATAGTCACCGGATCCTTCAGTAGATCCAGACAGATCGAACAGCTGAGTTTCTCCTCGGGTGCTTGATTTCTTTGCTGTGCCATTTCACCTCTCGACAACAGTGAATGACTCGAGAGTTTCACTTTCCTCACAGCAAATAAATGCATCACCCAGGAAGCCATGCCTTCTTTTCCTACACAACAGCATGCTGATCTGTAGTAAAGTGACGTGTCAGCTCTTGCAGCTTACAACCTGTTGGTAACACCGACCTTCAAACTGGCAGACATGTAAAAAGGGACAGGATCATGGAAATATACAGTCAGAGTTTGAGTCTGTTTATCAGAAAGGGAGGGGTTATCACTGTTAGTTTCATTAAAGACAATGGAGCAGTTTGAGCCGTAGCTGCAGTTATAGATTTCCTTTAGTGATTTGTAGTTGGTTTGAACTTTAGTAGCATTTTCATCTGTCTTTTACAGTTTATTCAGTTGATAAATTAAGATAAGATAAGCCTATTAAAATGTCTGATCATATGTGTAAGCAGTTGAGATTGGTCTTCATTTTTTTATTCTTTTTTTTTTTCCAACAACTAATAATATTAATAATTATCTTTGTGCCTTTTTCTGTTTGGATCCTGTAAAAATGTAAATCTAGTATTAAAGAACTCATGTCTGATCTCGGGCTCTGCTTTTGGCAATAAAACATCCACTTCAGTCTCTGTCAGTGAGATCTTTGTCCATTTCAGAGTGCCCTGTCCTGTCATGCTTTGCTTTGCTTTAACATTTACACGTTCACAGTCAGTCTGAACTTTGAGGATTCAAGAGGTTTATTGTCATACGCACAGTAAAGACATCTGACACCATGCAATGAAAAGCTGGCTTTGCTGGTCTTCCTTACACAGCGAATAAAAAGGAGAATAATACAATGAAGCTAAAACAAACAATAAATACAAACAATGAAAACGTCATGAAGAGATAAAAAGTGGATAAAGTGCACTGTGCCTATAGCTCTGTATGTGGTGTGAGTCCAGGAGATTAGGAGGGGAGGATGGAGTGTGTGGGGGGATATTGAAGTGTTCAGGAGTCTGATGGTCTGGTTTAGCAGTGTGTTGAGCCATCCCGTATGCATTCACATTGGAGGTTTTCAGTTAATGTGCAATATTACCTCAATGCCTCCAACTAATCAGAGGAAATCTTACATGTGGCATCTTTTACTTATAGGTCTGTAACACACAATGAAAGAGATTTATAACCTACTTTTGGGGAGATATTTACGATTAACCAAACAATCCAACTTTTTAACACCAATAAAAACTTTCAGATAATTAGTTTAATCTTTTTTTTTCTCATATTAGTTCTGTTTCATCAGAGGTTGTAGTACAGCTGTTTTACATGTTTTCATGCTTGAATATTTTGTAGTTATGTTTATTTCCATTAAACTGAAGTGGTTAGTAGGGTTTCTTTATTAATAATTCAGCGTTTCAGCTGCTTATTCATGTAAAATAGCTGGATGATGAGAAGAATTAGACTTTAAACACTCACAAAATAAACAGTCTGAATCTATGAATTTAGAAAATCACAGGCAGTTTATTACATTTTACATTTCATCATCATTCTCATTTAAAATGCGTCTTCAGAAAACATCCTTTATTTCCTCTACCTATTAAATGTATCTAATAACAGCATAAAATATATAGTTAGCTATTATAAATTTACTAATGTACAGTCACATCAGTAAAACCTTTGCATTGCATCAGAGGACTAGACAGTAATATGTAGTTATCTTATTTATCACACAGGAAATATTAAACAAATACAGAAATCCAACAAATGATGAACAAGTTTAACAGTCACTCAAATTATTGATTATCAGTTTTACTCACTGCGTCAGAGTCTTCTCCGGGAAGTGATTATAATGTTGACTCCTGACTTCCGGTCTTATACGCAGACGCGGTGTCAGCCGATTTTTCCGGCACTTCAGCCCCGAATGTATTTTGAAAAGTTGACTGACAAATATAAAACCGGACAATAGCCTATGTAAACCCCCGAAATCATAAGTTGCCTTATTTCATTGTGCTTTGACTTTGCACATACTGTATACAGCCTGTTAAAATAGACATAGGTCTTCCACCTCCGATGTAGAGCAGCGTTCAGCCACTTCCCTAAACTTTCTCTCATTCAGAGACCAGAGTCTCAAACAGGGCTCTGAGTCTGTCAGAAGGTCTGAGATCTACCGTATCAGCAGAGCAACGATGCACAGCAGACTATGGTGTAGGTCGATTATTTTCTGAAATATAGTGACTTTATTCTTGTAACAGCCTATTATCACTTTAATTTTCTCAAAATATCACGACTCCTCCAAATCTCAGAGAACACAGATGAGATATATTTTGATTGTGCACAAAGTTTTGAACATGAGTAGAAATATTGCTCAAACACATCTGAAATATTACAGTCCAGGGGTTTATTCATTCTTTAAAATGAATTCATGTATCATTGAGGTGAATAATTGTCATGTGCACATTTAAGGAGGTTACTTCCTCAACAAAATACCCAAAAGAGGAGGGAGGAGTAAGTCCTGCCTAGACTAGATGTGTGCTGACTCAGATATAATTAGACAAGTTGATCTACAGGAGAAGAAATAGATGAAAGTGATACAGAATGTCTGAGAGCATTACTACTAAATATTCATTGTTTTTATATTTTGAATTGTCCCCTATGTTTCCCTTTACATAAAGATATTTACAGCATAAATTGATTCAGAAAAAGGTGGAAATAGGTGCATAAAAATTAACCAGAATGCAGGAAATGAAGTGTTTAATGCTCAAAATGTTCTAGAGGTGGACACCCAGCCCCCAGCATCATAAGTCACCAAAGAAATCTGGAAACAAAATCTTGGCCTTTGGGTTGCCACGCCACTTATGATTAGGCCAAATGTTGGTTCCATCTAACAAACATCTACAAACTGGGGCTAAAATGAACATACAGTACACTGGTTATTAACAAGCGGGGCAAGCCAATCGCTGTTTTGCATTGCATTCAGTTTATTTAAATGGGTCCTAGAAACACCCCTGCTTACACGAGGCATGGGTTGAAACGGTCACACATATTTACACATTCTGCATTTGATAAAAACACAAAAGGTCCCAATAACACCATCCATACTGACTCAAATCACTTGAATTGACCCTGTAAATCTAAACTGCCTCTGTATGCATGACCTACAGAAGATTTCTTTGATATTAGTCCACCCTCTGCCTCTTTAATGACGGCACGAATCTACCGAACTCAACATTGTCTCCATCAGAACAAGTCAAAAGACAAACTCCAGCATAGAGCGGCTCAGTGAATGTGGTCTGGACTCTGTGGAGGAGAGTCATAGTTTCAGAGATGCTGAAGAAGGCCAGAGTACCTGCGCTGTGATCCAGGTACACTCCTATTCTGGAGGATTTAGGGGCAGAGATGAATGTGTGGTTGCCATCATGCATGAAGGTGTAACTATTGTTACAGTGTAATACCCAGGACTTCTTATCATATCCAAATCCTTGTATTTTAAAGGCCCCTGATCTCGCAATACTCTTGTTAGCGACTGCTACTTCAGCATCCTTTCTTATCTCCATCTCCCAGTAACAACATCCAGTCAGTCCGTCTTTACTTAACACTTGATGTAACCCAAATCTGTCTGGATGATCAGAATATAACATATATTGGCCAGTATATGTTATTTTTCTGTTCTCATCTGATAAAACCAGAGATGAGCCTGCTGTGTTTGGATCCATCGTGATTTGACATGAATATTGTAAGAACTCGGCTCTGTTCATGAGCTTTGTTAACGGCAGTTTCTCAGTAAGAATGTTCTGCATTTTATCTCTTGCTGCTTTCACAGCTGCCATCACATCCTTAAAGTACCACAAACGATCAGTTTTTGGTAGTGGTGAGTATGTAGATCCAGTAAGTATGGACAGTGAGCGGTAACTTTGAAGAAACTTGGTGTGATCCTCTGAGCGTGAGAGCTTCTTCAGCTCAGCTTCTTTCCTCTTCATGTAAGTGATCTCCTGGTCCATCTTCTCCTGAAGCTCTTTGACTCGACTCATTTCAGTTTTCTGCCAGGATCTGATCTGCTCCTTCACCTCGGAGCTTCTTTTCTCTATGACACGGATCATCTCAGTTAAGATCTTCTCACTGTCCTCCACTGCTTTATCTGCAGAGTTATTGATAGTTTCCATCTCTTTCTGAAGCAGCTTTGCATCTTTCTCCCGTTCCTGGATTTTTTGCTGGATGTTTTGCCAAATTTCACCGAGCTTGTTTTGCTTCTCGGTCCTTTCTGCTGCAGCTGATACGATGTCGTGGCCATTATGATTATCCATCGAGCAGAGAATGCAGATACACTGCTGATCCGTGCGGCAGAAAAACATCATTACCTCACCATGACGAGAGCAGATGTTCTCCTGAAGATTAACAGAGGCTTCAACAAGTTTGTGTTTTTTAAAAGCAGGAGATTGGTAGTGAGGCTGAAGGTGTTGTTCACAGTAAGAGACCTGACAAACCAGACAGGACTTGAAGGCTTTCAGCTTCCTCCCAGTGCAGACATCACAGCCCACATCTCCAGGTCTGGCATAGCAGCGATCAGCTGGAGCAGCTTGGTGTCCAGTCTTCTTCAGTTCCTCCACTAAATCTGCCAACATGGTGCTTTTTCACCAGGACAGGCCTCGGGTAGAAAGTCTCTCGGCACAGAGGACAGCTGTAGACTCTTCTCTGATCTCCTTCATCCCAGGAGGTTTTAATACAGCTCATGCAGTAGCTGTGTCCACAGGGAATAGTCACCGGATCCTTCAGTAGATCCAGACAGATCGAACAGCTGAATTTCACCTCGGGTGCTTGACAAACCTTTTATATCACAGTGATATGCTGATTTGCAGTACAGTTGTTTGTCAGCTCTTGGGCTTTGCACCATGGAACCATTGAAAGTACAGCAATCCTTAAACTCGTTGATCTATGAACGGGGTGGAAACCAGGAAACAGAGTCAAGTCAGAGTTGGATTGAAAAGGAGTGGTTTGAATGTTGATGGCCCTTATTTACACTTTTACAGTCAGTTTAAACTTTGGCAGTGTGTTCTGCCCTCTTTTAAACACCGAATATTGAGCTACGTGGATATAAGAAAGATGGTTTATAACAAAAACACAAAATACAGTTTAGCTCCCTCTGACCCTATGTCCCTATTCGGCGTTCAGATGATCGGTGGTGAAGCAAAGCAGGAAGACAGGACTCCATTAGAAGTTAGTAGAGGTCTTTAGAGCTGCAACGATTAGTTGACTGTTTGCCAATGACTCTGAGAACAGCATAGTATATGTCCATTGGAAAGTACCAGCATCAGACACAGTATGAATCATTTGGTTAACGTTGTAAATTGGAATAAAACTAATTGGTTCAGTTTAGGAAATGCTCATGGTTTGGGTTAAAATAAATTTGTTATGTAATTTACGTTATGTGTTTAAGCAGACTGATCTCATGAAATGGCGTATGTATGACACGCCAATTCGTATGCCATTATTGGCGTGTTAACAAGAGGCATACTCGCTTTTTAGCGTGTTTATCAACGCTGTTTGGCCTCCATTGAGTTACGTTACCTTGCGATTGCATGTGAATTTACGCCGTAGCGAGTAGTATGAAAGGGCGAAAATCCGCCTGGGGTGGTGGATGGGTAACACACAGGACTTTCACCCATTTCACTTGTGTCCCGCGAGTCACGTTTCCTAAAGCCAACCTTCGTTTTCTTCTTTTACTAAACCCAACCGGTTCTTCTTTTACTAAACCCAACCGTAGCTTTCTTCTCGCGATAACACGCCAAGTGGCGTGTATGTTTATGTCCGCTGTATACAGCGTAGACATACACGCAGATAGCTCAAAATGTGTACAGATAACGCGCCATTTGGCTTAAGAAAGTGGGCGTGTATGTTTATGCGAAGTCATGATGTCATGTTGGTTTAAGTTAACGTACTTTACGTACATGACGTAAACTAATTATGTTACGTAAGTTACACCCAGACCAACCGCCCATAAATACATATTATCTTTGTCCCAATATAAGTTTTTAACTGTTACAGTTAAATTAAAATATTTTATTTTATAAAGTAGTTCATATCCAGTAGACCTTATCTATCAGGAAGACAACAGTTACAAAGACACAGCAGGTTAACATGATGCCACTGCATCAGTTTTATTTTCACAGTTGAATTAATCTTTTCTCGATCCAAATCTGGGTTTATGTTTTCGTCAAATGCCCGACGCACCCTGTTCCCAACAAACATACATGTTTCATATCAACACACATCACATTACAGATCATTGTTACCATAAAAACATGCCTACAGCATGTCCTCTAAAGTTCTCACATCTCCGTCCACTTCAACTCTGGACTAGTTTTCCTAAAAGCATCTCGCAGTCAGGAACACTCAGACGTCAAACAGCTGAGCTTCCATTTAGACTTTACAATACTTACATAGACGTTGAGAAAGTTTGAGTTGCGCTGTCAAGAAATAACACATTTTAAGCAACAAACGTCAAAGTTTTGTAGCTACCAGGTTCAAGGTTTAAGGGGTTCAGCATAGTCTTTAAAAAATTGGATTTTCAAAATAATGCTTTTAATGTTTAAACTGATTGACCTCAACGTCCGACTCAAGAGATTACTTTTAGGAAAACCAGCCCAGTTTAGTTCAAACTCCTAATATCTCTACTGCACTTAAAAAAAAAGAAAGAAAAAAAAATCTGTTCCTGTCTGAAATGAGGCATGATGTGAAATGATCACACACACACACACACGTTCACATTCTGCATTTGATATAAACACACACAAAGGGCCTAATAACTACAGCCACCCTGAGTCAAGTCAGTCTGAAATCCACTCAGTCTTTGCTCGCTACAGTGGAACCCAAAGGATTGTCTTTGAAATGATTTAACTGAACTCCACCCGCCTGGGAATTAATTAAAGCTGCATTCAAGTCCCAATGAAGTCACAGTTTCAGGGAATTAGAAGCCTTTTCGACAATATTTTTAGTACACTTCTGTTTGTTACATAAAAGAAAGATGGCGTCAGATACATTCTAAGTTCCGAAAAAAGCATTAACAACCAGAGGAAAGGTTTCTTCATCTTTTACATTTTATTCAGGGAAGGTTCACTGAGAGGCAGCCTCTCTTTTGCAGGAACGCCCTGATCACATTCACACAGTTCCACATTCATACCTGGAAGCTGCCCAGTACAACCACAGTCTGATCTGTTGGCCACTGGGCAGCTCCACTGGAGTGGTTGGAGGTTAAGGGCCTTGCTCAAGGGCACCTCAGTGGTGGTAATGAGGGAGGGAGCTGCTCTTTCACTTTCCCCACCCAGATTTTCTCTTAGCGGTCTGGGGACTGAATTGATGACCTCCCCGTCACAAGCTCGCGTCTCCAACCTTTAGGCCACCACCGCCCCCATTACTCTAATATGCAATCATTTTTCTTGGAAGTTAATGCAGCACAAAACAGAGAACGGGAACAAAGAATTGCACAATGTTTACAGTGTCACAATTCTGCAACAAGATCTCTCAAACTTGAATAGCCTCAAGTGGATTTCAGTACAAAAAATTAATTATTTTTTTTGGGTAGGCAAGACGCACATTTGGGTGGGCTGAGCCCATCCTTGCCCATGCCATCACTGGCCTTAAGTGACGGACAAAAATATCGGAAAATTACAAATCAATGTGATTTTTTTATTGGCTCACGATAGGCCCCTCGTCTTCATTGGCCCCTGGGCGGTAAGCCCGTGTATTAAGGCGGCCTTTAGAAAACCCCTGCATGCAAGAAAAGGAACAAAACTTATAGTGATGGATTCAACCAAGTTTTTGCAAGAAATGAACTAAAAAAAATAAGTCAGTTTACAGACCTTTTGGAAAATAATCGCACAATGGCATAACTGCCTCTCTTCTCAGCTCTAAAACACATTTGTAGTGCTTGTAGTAAACTGTACATTAGCATCAGATGGCAGACAGCCAGTCAAAAGTCATAAAAACAGGAAAGATTTCAGCTACTTGTTGACTCAGGTGTGGCTGCAGCACTCAGAGCATCAACAGAAGGCTCCTCTTGGTTTGGTATAAAGCAAAGAGAAAAGGAATTAAGACTACTGGGTTCATAGCAGGCATAGAAGGTCGAAGGCCGAGCCGCTGATTAAAAGGTTCCACTTTTGCTGCAAACTAATTTAATTGTGAGGAACTGAATGAGTGTGATGATTGATGTGATAATTAGTGTTGGCACAGACTTTACACTGACTACGTTTCTTGTCATCTTAACCCTTGTGTTGTCTTCACGTCGATCAAGCAGCTTTTCTGGGATGATTAGATTTTTTTCTGCGCTTTAAAAAAAAAACAAAAAAAAAACGTTTTTGTTGTTTTTTCCACGTTTTTCATAGCCTAGAAATCTAGACGCACACAAGCGGCAGCAAATGTAATTTGCAGCCAGGGTCGTCTAGCAACTCTCCGTTGGCTTACGAACTGGAAAAACCAAACTCTAGTCGGGCCAATCACATCATGTATAGAGTCGGTGGGCGGGGCTTAACATAATGTCGGCAGAGTTGCGACGGTTCCGCGTGAATTCCCTGCTACTTGAAAACAAAGAAGATGGCTGCTGCTGCTGGCCAACAGCGGTCTTTGGAATCGGCTTTTGGCCGTGACTCTGGAAGACTTGGAGTTCAGCTTTTCTTCGAGAGAAGAACAAAGAACGGCACTGAAGTCATTCTTAACTACGTCACCTTCTTCGTGGCTCTGGTTGGTTGTAGCGCTATCCTATTGCGTGCAGGGGGAATCTGAAAGACAACGGTTTATCCCGCCCCTCTGATTGAGCCCGGCCAATGGGGAGTTCCCAGACCCAACATCTTGACGTGGGTCTGGCTCGTCACGCTACGTTTTTAAAGCTTTTTCCACAAAAAAAAAAGAATAAAATCTCTTTTTTCAAAGTTCTTTTATAAAAAAAAATCTTCAAATGTTGAAAAATGTAATAAAACAGCCAAATTCAATGAAAGTAGTGAACTGATCAGTTATTTTACTTCTGAAGAGTGTTGCATGATACCATCCACGTTATTTATTTTGACAATTTGGTTGAAAGGAACCCTACATTTTCTGATATAAAAACGTTTTGAGAAGAACAACAGGAGGGTTAAAGTAGCTTTTCAAGACAGCACATCATCGCCAAAAACTCCTAATCAGCGGCTCCCGCCAAAATGTCAAGGCCATGGAAAGGTCGTGCTAAGTTCAAAGGTCATGATAAGGTCATAACACTGCATCAGGTCAACGCATTTATCCAGATAACACTTAAAATCAAGATTTAAAAACAAAAGTCACCCACTTTCCTTTGATGCAGACACACACACACACAGACACATACACACACACACTGAAACTCGTACTTTCCACAGGATTTTAAGTTAAAACATTACACTGTGGAAATCAAACACACTTATTTACACACACACACCTTTCCTTCACCCTCAGTATTCTTATAACCGGTTATAACTAACGACAACTTGATGGATGTGTGGATGGAGCGATGTGATTGATGGATGACCCACTAACGTCACATCTCACAGACACATGAACACATAAGGAAAGAGATCCATCATTGTCCACTCGACGATCTCTTTCATTACGGTTTGTCAACATCCCTCAGAAACCTTGGTTTTCATGAGCCCGTTTTAGATATTAATAAAGAGCTAAAATACATGTTCAGGGGTGGAAGAGCTTTAAGTAAAAGTACTAATACAACTCTTTAAAAATAGTCAATTACAAGGAAATGTGCTGCATTGAAAATTAAAAGTACTCAATGCAGGAAAAATGTCCCCTGGGAGTTCATATAATTATATATTACTATTATATATTATTACTTATTCCTCATGAATTAATGTTTAAAGAAACATCGGCTCTTTAGTAAAAACAAGATGTTTTTTTTCGGGATGCTGACCCATGATGTCTATGATGAGAGTATTTCTTTTCATTGTGGTATATTTTTTTTTCAAAACTGCTACAGTTTTCCTACTTCACAACTGATTCACACAGACGGACACCAACAGACAGAGTGATATTTACAGTATTTACAACATATTTTATCCTCCGTTGACTGCAGGCGGGAGGAGAGGCGGGGAGCTCGGGGTTCGGACTGGAACGTGCCCCTCGACCTCAGTCATACTGCCGGTAGAAACCTTTGACAGGTTGGTGAAAATGTATTTTTTTTTGTTTAAATTGTGAGGTTTAGAAGTCACTCAGTTAATTTGAGTTACAGTACGAAGGCTGAGGAATAGGTGAAGGACGGCCGATTCTATGTAGACGAGGCTCATTATTTTTGAAGTTTTTGTGTGTGTGTTTTTCAAAAACAAATCCGGTAAAAATCGGGTTTTGGGAAAATCATAAAACCAAACATCCAGGTGGTAGGTCTGTAGAAAACCACATTTTGTGGTTTTATGAGGAGTTACATGTTGGGACAGATTTCTTGGTGAGAAAATGCACAATTTTCCATTTTCACATTTCTTTTTGTGTCTAGGTACAAGAAAACGGGAACATATAACGCCTGTCTTGGCCTCTCTTTGTTGGCTTCCGGTACGTTTTAAGATCTTATTACTTGTCTTTCAAAGACTTTAAATGGTTTGGCCCCTTTGTATCTGGCTGAACTTTTACATCACTATTCACCAGTCAGAACATTGAGGTCAACCAACTGTCCCTAGGCTAAAAAGTAGAGGGGATCGAGCTTTTGCGGTGGGTGCTGCCATCCTCTGGAATAGCCTTCCATTGTATGTTCGAGAGACACAGACTATATATACTTTTAAGTCCTTGCTAAAAAAAATTTTTTTCCTCTGGCCTTTGGTCCTAGCTGAGTCTGGGCGTCAAATGTGTTTTGTTGTTTCATGTTACTTGTAACAATTCCGTGATGATTTGATATTTACCTTGTTCAGCACATTGGTCAACCACTGTTGTTTTAATGTGCTATATAAATAAATTTGACATTGACATAGATTAACGTGGGAACGATAACATGTTAATTAGTCAGCTTTAGAGGTGCTGGTAGGCAGATTTCTGAAGTTTGGACCTTAGTCTTGAGGCTGAGCTGGGGTATTTCCTCCCTGCTCCACGCTTACGTACAAACATGAAAAAGATATACATTTTCTCATCCAACTCTTGGCAAGAAGGCATATTTTTTTTAATGTAAACTATCCCTTTAAACAGATCTGCTCCTTTTCAAAAGCCATGGTAACCTTTAGCGGGAAAAAAAATCTGTAAAAACCACAAAAAAAACAATGAGCCTTATCTGTCTATACAGCCAATGGTTGTGCTGGGGTCTGAATAGTGGAACGTATGGAAAGGTATGGGCTGAGATTTTAGGATATTAAAGGAATTAATCAGCAGCGTAAACAGGCACAGTACTCAAATATCTCCTCGGGTTGGTGGGCGCCAAGTAGAAGAAATGAGAAATGTCCTTCAGGTCAGCGAAAGGAGAGCTGGAGGGTAAAGGCAGGATAAATGGGACGTTTCCCAGAATACATGGAAGACATCCTGGTCGCCAAGCGGCAGGGACTATAAAGGAAATAATCCCTAAACCAGAGAGACTGTTGTCAATTAATCAGTTGTTTATAACCCTATGGTAGCCTTTTTCAAAGCCTCTAAATTAAGCGTAATTCAGAGCAGAGGTAAGGGTCAAATCCAGGAAATGGGTCCAGTCACATGATACTGTACACTGGGTGATGAAACAGGTTGTGTCCAATAGCACCTTCATGGTGTCCCAGTGTTGATATGGTGTGTGTCCTTCAAGTAGCAGTGCGGCAACTTCATTAGTGTCCAGCAAAAACAAAATGGGACCCCCATCTCTTGATGGAGCTCATCAGAGACAATGTAAATACTTTCCAGTACAGCAGCAGAGACGGGACTTGTGAAAGTCTTCAGTATATTAAATGCTTGTTTAGACCAGAGGAGAGGACAGTTTCCAGGAAATAAATTGGAAATACCAACGGAGAACTTCATGTTGTTTGCAGTGGACAAAACGGCATGTGTCCTAGACAAGTTGTAAAGGATACTGTTCAGTTTCCAGTAAATTAAACGGAACGTCTTTAAAGACCAATGAGAAGGAAACTTATTTGGTTTCTTTTATTCTAGACTAGAGGCAATGAAAATTGTTTGGTTTCCAGTTGATAAAATGAGACATATTGTAGACCAGATTTGAAGGATCTCGTTTGGTTTCCAGTGGATGAAAAGGAACATGTTTTGTACTAGAGGTGAGGTAACTTCTTTGTGTCCAGTACATGAATTGGGATGCGTTCTCGAGCAGAGACAGATATCTTGTTTGGTTTCCAGTGGATGAAATGGGACACGTTATAGATCATACTTGAGGGAATTTGTTTGGTTTCCAGTGGATGAAAAGGAATGTTTTCTTGACCAGAGGTGTGGGAACTCTACTTGGCCTTGGCCTTAAGTTTATAGTCGATCTCGGCAGGGCCGGCATGTGTGTGTGTGGTAGAGCGAGTGACAGAGTGACGGCGATTAGCTTCGGAGTGTCTCTAGAGTCACAGTGAGAGAAACAAAGTGTCTCCCCTGTTCTTTCTGACCACGGTGGGAAATCTGTAGCAGGAAAAGTTAACCCTCTCCTTGATCTCATGTTGTTTATGGAGAAGGAGAACCAGGAAATGAGTCGGGGGAAATGCAACGCTACCAAGCCCCTACGTGCGTCGCCGCGACATGTTACATTTTTGTTAGAGAGGTGCATGTCAGGCTACGGTGTAGGTTCGTGTCTCCACGTACCTACGTACGTAACCACGGCGTAGATTTTACGCAGAAGTATAAATCATGCTTAATAGGGAGGTATTCTAGTCCAAATGTAAGAGAATTCATTTGGTTTCTAATAGGGGAAAACTGGTCCTATCCTAGACTGAGGGTGGCGGATTTGTTTGGCTTCCAGAAGCTATAACTCATTTGGTTTCCAAAAGATCAAACAGGACGTGTTCTAAACTGAAGACGATGAAACTCATTTCGTTTTTATTGGGGAAAAAAAACAAACTTCTAGACCAGATTCAAGGGGAACTCGTCTGGGGGTTTCCAGTCGATCAAACGCACAATGTTGTGTTTGGTTTCGAGTTGATGAAAGAGGACGTGTTTTAGACCATTGGTGAGGGAACTTGTTTGGTTTCCAGGATCGGGGATTCCTGCTCTGGTTCCAGTGCTTCTCCACTGATCTGTTCTTCAGTGCTGCTCACAGTGTGGGAGTCTACGGGAGCCTCGTCCTAAACAAAAACACAACAATAACAAATCTCAGTATGAAAGTTAACATTAGACTGAGTACTCAGACTAAAAGCGACTTGTGTTTTAAAAGAGTTACTCTCTGCTTTAAAGGTACACAATGTTTTTGTTAAGGAACCATAGAACATAGTTACTTCTGCTTTAAAGTATGATCTTCCACTTCAGGGATTGCCGCCGGAAATTCTGGCGTCCTTTTTTTTGGACCGGATTTCAGTTACCTAACGCTTTCTTTATGTTTCTGAGGACTGTGGTTAACTGCTCCTCAGATCTCTGCAGGGTAAATCCAGACAGCTAGCTAGACTATCTGTCCAATCTGAGTTTTCTGTTGCACGACTAAAACAACTTTTGAACGTACACACGTTCCACCAAAACAAGTTCCTTCTCGAGGCTATTTTGCACCGCTTAGCACCGCCCAAGACGATTGTGATTGGTTTAAAGAAATGCCAATAAACCAGAGCACGTTTTTCTCCCGTCCCACAATGCTGTGTGGACTGGCCAGACCCTGTGGAGGAGGGTCTGGCAAAGCGAGACTAGCTTTAACGTAACTAACAAACTGATTTCCGAAAGTGATAAAACTTAGTTCCTCTCTTTCAGCATGTATGTGTGTAGTATTTGTGTAGTTTACATGTGCTCCCTCTTACCGTCACCCAGGGGTGAGACAGCACCTCCTCGGCAGTGAAGCGAGTGTCGACGTTCACCTGCAGCATCTGACTAATCAGCATCTGAGGAACAGGTTGTGAAAAGGTCTGAATTCATGTTCTGTTGAAATCTAACGCAGCAAGACACCTGGTGCCCCATTACAGAAAAATATCCTACTCCTTGCCCTTTCGTAACTTCTTCCTATTACAGAAGCAATTCCTCAACTCATAGCTGCGTCCTATCCTATCTCCGACCTCCTATCTTAGCTTAAGAAATCCTAACTATAACGATAAATTAGATTCTTCAATCCCCACTCGTCCCGTCATGCCTGTATATTTGATTAAAATGATTCCTCAATAGATTCTGTAAACCAAACTCACTTAGTACTCAAAATATTCAACCAAAGTTAGGCAGACAAAACAACAAACCTCCTTAAATTGTCTACAGTTTGTATTAGAGCTGACTGGAAAGCCTTGAATGTCTGACCCCCCCCCCCCCAGCATTGAATCGCTCCTCCTGAGGACAGATTCACTGTCAGTATGAGCGAGTGGTACCTTGGCTGGGAGGCTGATGGCGTCCCAGTCTGGAGACGGAAACTCCAGTTTCCCTCTGAGGATCTGATCAAACAACTCCTCCTGGACATTATTCTCACTGAGGAGCGGAAGAGGAGGGACATGTTTTGAATAAACTGGACAAAAATTACAACATATGTATCGGTTAATAGCATTAGAAACACATTTAATATAATACAAATTGACATTGTTGATGATTACCAAAACTGTGTGTACATTTACCTTCTAAATGGAGGGAATCCACATAGCAGTATGTAGGTGATCACTCCCGCCGCCCAGATATCCACCTTCAGACCATAGCTACACACACACACACACACACACACACACACACACACACACACACACACACACACACACACACACACACACACACACACACACACACACACACACACACAAACATGTCTGTTAACATGTTGTTTTAACAACTAATACCCAGAAACTGAAGCCTACTCCGCACATAGACAGGTTTTTTTTAAACGTAGCTTTTTCTCTGTTTTGGCCTTTCATCCACATACAAACGGTGTTTTAGGTCACTAAACTGAGCTTTTGCATAAAATGGCGTTTGTGTGTTAACGTATAGACAAGAAATACAGAGGTTATGGCTTGTAAAGGCTTGTGTGCGCCGTTATCTACTTTGTGAGGCGTCAACAACTGAGGTAGTCTCGCTTTGCCAGACAATCCACACGCTGCGGAGCGGAGGAGGGTCTGGCTACTCCACAAAGCATTCCGGGATGGCAGAACAACGTGCTCTCATAATCGTCATGGGCGGCGCTAAGCTCCGCACAGAGCCGCTGCTAAATAGCCTCGGGAAGGAACTTGTAACGTGTACGTTCAAAAGTTGTTTTAGTCATGCGAGAGAAAACTCAGATTGGACAGATAGTCTAGCTAGCTGTCTGGATTTACCCTGCAGAGATCTGAGGAGCAGTTAACCACAGTCCTCACAAATCCACCAGAGTTTAGAATAAAACACAAAAGGAAACGGACATCAGCTAAAATACATGCATCCGGCGGAATTTCCTGCTGCACCGTAGCAATCCCGGAAGTGGAACGTCAAGGATATAGACTACAACTGAGGTGACATTTCTTGCCATGGCAGACGTTGCCAAAATAGTGCTGGTTCTAACTGCTAACAGGACTTTTTAAATGTTTACACTAAATGTACAGGTACTCTTTCATTGTATTGTGGAACGGAGGCGTCAGAATGCGCTAAGGAGATCACTGCTACAAAATCCAACGTCGCCAGTCTTGGATGATCCCGTTGGACTTCTAGCTGTATGTAGGATCCCTAGCCTGGATGCCAGCCCAACTTAGCCCCGCCCACAACATTTTGAGGTCGGGAAGTTGGGTCAGGACTTGGAACGTTGTGGATCAACTACGCTCCAACCAGAGCTGTTCGGACCAATCAATCAATCTGAGTATGACCACCTCAGGCTATACGATTTCAGTAACTATCAGGTTTCTGATTGGCCAACATCTTTTCTTTGCGAGTCCGGGTTTATATCGCTGCCTGATGGCTTGGCGTGCTCTTGACAGCGCTTCAATTGTGTTTTAGGGGTTTTCGTGTGGACAGAGATTTTTCTAAACGGTGCATGTATGGACAGGATTTTACTTTTAAGAACGAACGAAGGAAAAACCACCACCGGGTAAAAATACCAGTCTTACCCGGTCTCAGCGATGATCTCCGGGGCGACATACGTCGGCGTGCCACAGACGGTGTACAGCGGTCCCTCCACCACCGTCGCCAAACCAAAGTCACCCAGCTTCAGTGACTTAGTGCCGTCTGGATACTCACACACCTGCAGTACACACAAACTAACACTTCCAATACGCACAGTACTATTACAAAAAAGCAATACAAAAAGAAAATGAATACGCTTATTTATTTATTTTTAAAGTCAAACTATTCCTTAAGTGTATTTTTAACAGTTGTAGCTGGTATTCATACACCTACAACACATATTTTATCCAATAAGTGTAAAGAAAAACTGCTCATATATTCATGAAGCCAGAATTACATTTGAACGTCCCTTTAAATGTATTTATTTTGTCTTATTTATGTATAATTAAATACAGAGTACCGTTACGACTTTCAAGAATTACTAATAGAACATTGTTTGTGTACTACAGTTTGAGTTTGTTTTTTTCAAATACAGGAACTTGTCAAAATAAAAGCCCAACTCTAACAGGTTACTTTAATTCTCTGTTTCTTCCATTTTGGCGAGAAGCTGTTAGAGCTGTGATTCTCTACCTGCACTTGATTGGGCCGAGCTGTCATTTCTCGAATTCTCGAGTTGAATGTGTTCCATTAACAAATGGGATTTTTCATTGTGGGGTTAAGCTATCTTAATACACCCATGGTTAGCTCTATCCAGATCAGCCATTGTTAGCAATACAAGTTGATAACAACGCATTACGCTGACTTTTGTCCATACAAACAGCGTAGCAACATGTCCACAGATTGAGGTTGGACAGAGTTCGTCTGATTTAGTGAGACACAAATAAGACAGAAGTGCTAATAACTGTATGTTACTACAGCTTTCACTACTGTTGATGCACAATGTTCCCACATTTCTAGGACATTTTCAAAATGAGGTCTTGTGTTCCTACATTTCCCTTCAATTTAAGCCCTATCCTCCCACAACATCTTTTAGGTCTTTTAGGTTCATGTTGGATTTTTAGCTTGGGGTAGGCAAGGCTGTCCAAGCTTGTGCGTGCATGTGTGTATGTACCAGCAGGTTCTCTGGTTTGATGTCTCGGTGGACGATGTTCATCCGGTGTAGGTACTTGACGGCCCCGGCCAGGTTGAACACCATGGCGCTGGAGTCGCGCTCGCTGTACTTTGTGGAGGAGGTGATGGCGTCGAACAGGTCGCCGCCCTGAAGGAGGCAAAGATCAAAGATGGGCAAAATAGTCATTTAAATATTTCTTTATATTCTTTATCGCAAAGACAAACAAGGAAGGAGATGAAGAGGCACCTTGACCAGCTCCATGACCAGGAACAGCTGACTGGGCGTTTCATCCACCTCGATCAACTGGATGATGCTCGGATGTCGAACCCTCCGCAGCACCGCCACTTCATTTTCTATCAGGTGCTCCTGACACACACACACACACACACACGCACGCACACACACACACACACACACACACACACACACACACACACACACACACACACACACACACACACACACACACGCACGCACACACACATTTAAAGAAACCTAAAATGAAAACCCAACCTTTAGGAACTTAAAGGTGCAGTCAGGACTATTTGGTTTACAGGTTGGTTGTTGGTTCCTCAGACGCTGCTGAGGTGTTAGGCTTTCTACAGAGACAGACTCGACAAGTTCTCAGATCTCCCAGCCTTCCTGAACTACACACGGTAAGTTCTGCACCTGATTTAATTTCTCCTTGTTCTTTCTGAAGATCGGTTCATTGTTTGAAAGTAAGATGGAGCTTTAAACTCTTTGCAACTTTGGAACTACTGTGGAGTTAGGATTACATCTGCAAAGTAGATTAAAGGTGCTCTAAGCGATGTTGGGTGACGTTACTTCTTGTTGACGTTCAAAGTATTTTCAAACAAAACGAAGACTAGCTCGCTCCTCCCTCCTCCTCATCCCGTCCCCTCCCTTCTGTGCGTGTGTGGACCCTAGGCTGTCTACAGAGACCGCATTTTTTTACAGTGTGTTTAGGGGACCGGCAGCTCGCGGAGAGTGAGAAGATGTTTGCTGTATGTGACAAAACATGTTGTAGCCTAAAAAACGCGTGACATCGCTTAGAGTACCTTTAAGTTAGCCACATGAGCTAACGTTTGCAACTGATGAATAAATAAATGCTATTTCCATATGTTTTTTTGCACAAACCATCAAAATAATAATTAAAATGTAGTAACATTCATGTTTACAGTAGTACCATAACATTATTAAACTGTCATTAATACTACTTGTGTTTTTGTGGTGCTGCTACATGAAAGAGTGTTACTGTCATTATTTCAAGATATGGATAAATGCTCATTTCTAATTGGATGAAGGTTGTGTGTAGTTAAAATGGTTTAGTCATCATCATCATCATCATCTTTGAGGGTGTGAGATCCCCAGGTCTGGATCTTATTTGTCTGTTATAATAATACAGGAGTAAAGGTCCTTGCACACTGAACGGGTTAGATTTTCTGCGTTTTTTCGCATCCGTAGCAAAAACATTTTGATATTTTTACAGGGAGGAAAGTATGAGCGGATCCAGAAATGCAGCACAGAAAGACGCTGGCATTTCATAACTCAGATGGTCTAATGGCTAAAGATGAGGAGAATGGAAGAGGGGAAGATGAGACGCAGGCAGAAAAAGAAGAGCAACAGTGTAGTGATGCAGACAGGGAGAGAGAGGGCGGCGCAACTCTTTCAGATAGCCGGGGGGGCAAACGCAAGAAGACGCAGGCAGAGAGGACAGGCAGGGAGAGGTTACTGTACCTGGGAGAAGCGAGGGATGAAAAGAGGGAGAAGGAGAGAGAGGCCGAGCGACAGCAGGGTCACATTTTGTTTTGTTTTGGAGAAATTTTCACGACAGATTAATTAATATGCATCGGACTCAGCGTGCAAGAGACTAGAGCTGTAATCGGGCCTTAAAAGTTCGGCCCGACAAGGCCCGAGCCCGACAGAATTCGGCGCGAGCCCGACAAGTACATTTTGATTGACAGCTTTTTAAAAGCCCGAACCCGTTTACAGCCCGACATTATTCAAATGTGCGCGCACACACACAGCTCTTTTGCCTTTTGTCAAGAATAAGTCATTGATAAATGTTTTAACATCATTCATTCATGACTAACGGAGGCTATAGGCCACTTGGAAGTTGGAACAAAGAAATAAAATAAGTCTTCCAGAGGCCAGCCCCCGTTTCACCTCCTCAGCATCCATTTGAGCACTAATTAAAACGCATCACCTGACCGCTCGACCCGGAGCGCAAGCCCGAGCCCAGACCGAGCCCATGTAAAATGATAGAAATTAAGACAAAGATCTTCAGCTGTACAATGGACCTTAAGAGTGCTATATATCAGTGTTACCTTCCCGCAGCAGCGAGCTTTATCAATGATCTTCAGAGCGTACTCCTGCCCCGTCGACCTGTCAATCAAAACACAACACAAACTTTTACAGTAGTCCATCAGTCTTAACAACATTTGAACTTTCATGAAAGTAACTAGGGTGTTATCATGTACAGTATCTGTCCATTTCTTTGAATAATAGTTTGGACTGTTCCAAAAACAACAACAACAACAAAAAAAAAAAGCTCCTTACCTCTCCACGCAGTCTTTTACCACGGCAAAGTTCCCGTCTCCGATCACTTTACCGACTTGGTACTTCTCGTTGATCATGGAGGAAGAAACGGTCCGATTACCGTTCACTGTGAGGAGGAGACGAAGAAGGGAATATTCTTTGACTTTTATAGTTAGTTTATAGCCCATGACCTTTACCTCTTCTCTAACGCTTTGAAAATGAAACTCTTGAACCCAGAAACTCAAAAGGTTTTCTGTCACCTTTTCACACGTTAAGCCACGGAGTCTTTTCTGCTTCACAGGTCAGTCGGTGTGCTGACTTTCCCTCAGAGCGTACGCCAGACTAACCCTTGATGCCTCGAGGCTTTCAAGCTGCCACTGACTCACACTGCTGCAGAGCTTTTTTTGGGCTCTTCAGTCTTTTCTTGATATGCTGTTTTAAAAAATTCACTTAGATACTCAGTCTAAAAACCAACTTGCATGACGCAGCTCTGTTATGAAAACCGTTCCGATTCATCACCTCAAAACCTTTCTGTAAAGGTCCATTCTGTTAGCTGTTTTATTTGGGCCTAAACTTAAAGATATAGGTTTCAAATGTATCGTAGTTTGATCCTAACCTTTAATGCTGGCTTTCTGAGAGCATTAAAGATTAGCTTTTCTGACAATCTCAACAAGAAGTGACTTTAGCGTCAGTTCATTTAGATTTCCAGGCCATTGATACAGACTTTAGACTATTGATGGTAAATATCGAAACATAATCACACACACACACACACACCTTCGACAGGGGTGTCATCAGGCTGCTCGGCTTCTCCGTTTACATCCGTGGAAGAAGCTCGACGCGGAGAAACCTAGAGAGGAAAATAAGAACGATGTATTCTTTTGTTTTTAAAGAATTGTGTGAATCCTGATTGGAAAGAGAGGAAACAAAAGTGAGAGACCAACGCAGGATGAAAAGGTGGAAACAGACAAATATGGAAAGAGGAAAGAAGGAGTTCCTGATTCAAGATTTAAAAGAAAAAGAAAAAGATTAAGACGGAAAAGACACAGAATCTCGGAAGCATTTCATGAACAAATTCAAAACCTGCTGATGATTGACTATTAAAGAGTAACTACCATTTTTTTCAACCCTATTTTTACTATGTGTTTGTGTATAAGTGACTGATGGGAACCACAGTCTTTGACATTGGTCCAGTATTAAGCGAGAACGCTGCAGTTGGCAGCAGAGATACAAGCTACAATGATAGTTAATAGAGTTATTGTCCAGCTTGTATTTACCTTCACAAAAGTGTTTGTTTTGCCGCTGACAGGCTCAGATTAATATTCTAAGTGTCTGACAACATTATGGAAAGGATGTCTAAGGAGGTCGACCTTTCTGTTACAGAGTAAGATCCTTTTTTTAAACATAAAAACATCCGCGAAATTGAGTTCGCTAAACCCACCAGACTCCATGTAAATAAACAGTAATTTTAGTATCGTAACATACACTTCATTCAAAGTCGACAACTAATATAATACTAACTAATATTCGAAACGAAATAAAACTATGAAAAGCCGTCTTGGGTCGTCTTTCCACTTTTCCAACCATCACAACTCTAGTTTTGGTTGAAATAAACACATAGTTTACCGATTTACATGTGAAAATACATTGGCTCTATACACGCTAAAAGTAGTGCTTTTTTAAATGGAGTCTGGTGGGTTTAGCGCTAGCGACTTCAGAGCTGTTTCTGGTTAAACAGAAAGTTCTCAAAGAGGTGGCAAAAAGAGCACTTTCGTGAAGGTAAATACAAGCTGGACAATTGCCCTATTAACTAACATTGTATAGAAATCAATCGATCGATCAACCGATTAATCAATTAATCAGACCTTGAGGCTGCGTCGTGATCCAGGGCTGGTGGGGGAGGGGCTTGACCTGAACGACTTCTCAGCTGACTGCGATCCTGAGGCCTCATTGGCTACACACACAAGAGAAAGGAGGTCACATGATTGGTCAAAGTAATCTGGTAATGAAGCCTATCAGGTCATTTTAGGGAGATTTAGATCACCTGGGCCTGGAGACTTTGTTCTGGGCTGGCCTTTGGGCGGAGTCTTGGACGAGGAGAAGCTGGAGCCGCTAGGAGTCTTGGGAGTTGTATTTTTCGGAGGGGCGGTAGAGCGAGATACCTTGACTTTGCATTCTAGAGAGAGAGAGAGAGAGAGAGAGAGAGAGAGAGAGAGAGAGAGAGAGACAGACAGACAGACAGACAGACAGACAGACAGACAGACAGAGACAGAGACAGAGAGACAGACAGAGATATGAAACGTATTTCACATTTATTCTTATCAGTATGATTTAAGCAAACATAGTAGAGAGAGACTGACGGTAAATGTTGCCAAATCTTTTCCAGAAAAAGTAGCTAGCTCTGTCTCCAGAAGTCGCCAGATAACATCATACGTTATTGTCATTGGTGATATAATATATTCATATAATATATATAAATATAATAAATGTACCATTTGCATGAAACTAAATGTTTTGTGTCAACTAACTTGCCTTTGCTCAGATTGTCTGAAGTTGTGAAATTTGTCGCTAGTCGTTTTTTAGGAATAGAGTCTATTGTTGTCTATTGTATTGTTGCAAACATGTCAAACAAGTGAAAAGATAAGGTGCATGTTACACTAAACAATGTTCTCTTTTCTCTTGTTTTTCTGTTTTCAATTTGATCCTGTTTTTAGTTATAACTTGTGGTGTTCATCTCTTCATTCTTTATCCAGCTTTATCTAAAAAAAGAAAAAGAAAACAAGAATGTATTAAACTGTGTTTGTGTGTCTCACCGTTAACAAAAGCTGGTGTTTTGCTGCAGTGTGTGAGCACAAAGTCGTCCTGAGCGTAGCGAAACTTCTCCGGCCCGCACGCCATGAACACGTCGTCATCCCCGAAGAAATCCTGCAGACAGGTCAGCTTCACACACACGCACACACACACACATACACACACACGCACACACAGATTAATCAAACTTTTGGAAACACTGCAGTGATTGTGTGTGTGTGTGTGTGTGTGTGTGTGTGTGTGTGTGTGTGTGTGTGTGTGTGTGTGTGACCAAGCAAATGACAGCTGGTATATTCTAATCACGTTTGCTGCTGCCAACGCTTCAATGGACTCACACACCAAAACACACTGTGCTGCTGTCTAAGAATTATTTTGAGGATTAAATACAAATTGTATCTCAAAATGTCCCAGATTTAGACAGACAGACAGACAGAAAATATGGGAGATGAACAGGAAAGAAAAGAGGGATCAAAAGTGTAGGAGGAGAGAGAGAGAGACAGTTCGGTCTCGGTCACATCAGAAAATGTCAGTAGTGGAAGAAGTAAAAGTACCAATACTGCATTTGTATTCTACTTAAGTAAAACTACAGTATTATCAGTTAAATTAATGATTCATTTAATAAGTATTAAAAGTACGTGTTCTGCAGTCCATTATTAGATTGTTCATACTGATGGTTAAATATATAACAATACATTGTAATTTAAAAGCTTATCGTGTTTGTTTTTTTACGTGAAATTGTCATCTGGAAAGAAACTACAGCTTTCAGATAAATGTAGTGCAGTAAAAATTAAAATATGTACCTCTAAACCGTAGCATGACATGGAAATACTCAAGTGTAGTACCTCAAATGAGTTATTTTACAGTATGTTTAAGTTACTTTCCACCACCTGGCAGTCTTAGTGCTGAGCTAACTGCCTGCGGCTTCATATTTAAACGGACAGACGGTAGTATTTATACCCAAATTATTTCTTTAATAGAGAGATAGTAGTACTCGGGATGAACTGGCTGTGAAACTAAAACTAAAATGTTTTCTTTCATGGTTTTACACATTCACCTCACACCTTCCCTCAGTTTCTCCCCTCTACACCTTCCTCCATCCCTCCTGTCCTCCATCCTTTGTCCTCGATTTCACCTCTCACTTCTCTGTCCCAGCACTCCCCCCGTTTAACTTTTTACTAAACGCCTCGGGTGTGTGTGTCTCTGTGTGTCTGTGTGTGTGTGTGTGTGTGTGTGTGTGTGTGTGTGTGTGTCTGTGTATGCGTGTGTGTCTCTGCGTGTGTGTGTGTGTGTGTGTGTGTGTGTGTCTCTGCATGTGTGTGTCTGTGTGCGTGTCTGTGTGTGTGTGTGTATATGTCTCTGTGTGGAGCAAGGACGGGGTTGTTACTGGATGGCTGGTTACCATGGTGACCACACTGCAGTGTCTGTGTGTGTGTGTGATGGGGTTTCTGTCCCGCTGCTCGAAGTGGCTGCACAAACTGAAAGGACGACGGGTCAAACACACACACACACACACACACACACACACACACACACACACACACACACACACACACACACACACTCTCTCTCTCTCTCATTCAGACTGACTGAGTCTGAAAGCCGTCTGAGGCAGACAGAGAATAAAAGCCTTCATTATGACACACTGCCTTCAAAATAAAAGCTGTCATTTTGAGTAAACTCCTTTTCACGGTTCTGTCCTTCAAAATAGGATTGAACAGTAATTAAAAACAACTCAATATTAAACAGCTGACGGTTTATAAAAGCTTCATGGCTGTCAGGTTGAAAGATGACATATATTCATACATGGAACTCCCAATAGGGCTGCAACTAACGATTGCTTTCATGGTTGATTCATTGTTTGATCTTTAAAATGTAAAAACAGTTAACAAAAAAAAAAAATCACAGTTTCCCAAAGCTCAACTTGATGTCTTCAAATTGTTTGTTTTGGCTTTCTATTGTTGTTTTTAGAATTTCTGGCATTTATGCTTCAAAAAAATGACTTAAACCATCAATTGATCGTCAACATAGCTGTTAATTCATTTTCTGTCAAATGACTATTAATTGCGTCAGCTCTGATTTCCTAAAAGTGACGACATTTGGGTTTGACCTGTCAGCAGTGGGATGTCCAGGTGTTTTCAGTCTGTTAAAAAGGTGACTGCTATATGACTATGACTATAGGAACCTTTGGATTTGTACAAAACACACTAACAGGATGTGCAGGATTTTGCTAAATATATGGACTAAAATGTACAGACATTGAACAAAAACTAATAGATAAGCCTGCTCAAATTCTTTGGTTACACTTTACTTGAAGGTATCTACATAAGTATGATATAGTACTTATGTAGATACCTTCAAGTAAAGTGTAACCAATTCTTTTAATATAGCAAGTATGCTAATGCTTCTCGGCTGTTAAACTCCGATACACAGAAGCTTCTGAAATCCACCAAAAGAATCCTTCCATCTTGTTATTTTGGGGTGTCCTTTTTGCACCTAACTCTATAAATCTTAGCAATTGTTTAATGTTGTTTTTGTAGTCTGTTCTTATGTTTTCTGTGGTGTTTGTATGTCTTACTTGTGTAACTTATTTTACATTTAAAAAGAAAGCTCAAGAGTTATAATGTAATGGATGCTTTTACTTTGAAGGCAGTGTATTGCTTTCATTTCCTCGAGGCCGACGCAGCAACGTCTGAGCAAGTGCAAACAGGATTGTGGTTATTGTGTGGAGTCTGTTGTGTGTTTGTGGGTCTGACGCTGATGTGTGTTTAAATGTGAGCTGCGTTCGCTGCAACAACCTTCATTCAGTCACACCGACGCCCCGACAAGCTCCCTGCTGTCTCTGCTTTTCTTCAGCTCTCCGCTGCCATTGTGTCACAGCCGACAGCCTTATCTGTAACTTCAAAGTGTGTGTGTGTGTGTGTGTGTGTGTGTGTGTGTGTGTGTGTGTGTGTTAAAAATAGCCCTGCCAGTGAACATTGTAATCCACAATCCTTAACTCAATATGAGTTGCACAAAAGAGGATCAGAGCATATTCAAAGTCATACAAATTTACTTGAGCTGACTGTCGAGGTTCCACCGCGTTAAACAGACACATTTCACTGAAAGTACCAAATATTAAGCTTCAAAAGAGACCGAACTCACTGTCCCAACACTTCAAACTGAAAGGTGCATCTTCAAGATGCTCTTTTATACATAACCAATCCTGGTTTTCAACACAATTCAGCAGGAACTTTCTAATAAAGTGCTGTAATTACATTTTTTTCCCCCACTTCCTCTCAGCCTGTGTTGTCTGATTCTACGTCAGTTCAGGGATGATATCAGCCGTTTCAAACAACTGGTGTTCATCCGTAGCTATCTTGCAATGTTTACTAATGACTTCGACGTCACAGCGCTGTCGTCATCTGTTTAGCTCGCCTCTGGCCCGCCTATATCAGATACACCGATGTGATTGGTGCAGCTCGGCGAGAACTCTGGATTTCCAGGGTAGCGGAGTATCTGAACACCCTGACAAAGTGTCCACGTTTGGCCTCGTAACCAGCGCTGGGTATCATTCCAAAATCTTCGATACCGTCTCTGTGTAACGTAGAGTTTCTCCTGCGTGTCTCCACGACGTGTAACGTGAAACAGCCAATCCCAGACATTATTAGATCTCGGTAGAAGCATGCTGCGTGCTGATTGGCTCACTGCCGCTGATGAGATTTACTTCTTAGGTACTGAAATTGGGTTCTTGAATGACGAGGCATTTTTCAATACTGGATATTTTAGAGGCAATTCGGTCGGTGCCTAAAAAAATATTGAATTCAGTAGGGCTGCACAATTAATCACAATTTTATCAAAATCGCAATATGGACTATAGTACAATATCCAAAACGCAGGCGGGCGCAATATTTGTTTAAAGGCAAAATATGTGTCAAACCATTCTGAATTTGGTATTGTAGGGCTGCAGAGACGTCCCATCCTACACATCATATCCTACAGACTAATGAAAAACTCTTTGTTTGGTTCAGATTCTCGCATAAATCACACTATAATCATTTAAAGAATATATTAAAAAAATGAGAAATAATGATCTAAAAATGATCATTCCCTCCAATATCTATGCAGCCCTAGAATTCAGTACCCGGCCCTACTCGTTACAAAGAGTTACAACATCAAAAACAAACATCCTCTCACCTGTTTCCCATCCAGCGTGTACAGCCTCTTCACGGCACCGGAGTCCAGCTTGATGGCCTCCGTGATGTCGGCCAGCACCTGGTCGAAGGAGTGCGCCGTCTTCTTGTTCAGCAGGATCCTCACCGCCTTGCGAGGCTTCACGCCGCTGCGGATCACCGTCACCAGCTTGGGCTTGATGAAGTCTTTGCTCTCCCTGCCTTCCCTGCCCTCGCGGCCTTCGGGACGATCTTTAGAGGAGCTGGCAGCGACGGTGCTCGCCGACACCCCCGTGGACGCCGTGGCGGGTCGACTCGAGTTTGCAGCTCCCGCCCTGGCGCCGGCACCTGGCTTCCAGCTCGGGACGGAGATCTTGGAGTAGTCGACCTTTCGGTAAGGCTCGTTGGAGGCACAAACGTAGCACTCGCCTGAGCAGAGCGAGGACGGGAAGAACAAGTTATATTAGTGTATATCTGATTAAATACCGTAAAAAGTAAAGTACCTAAAGAGGTGAAATATTGCAATAAAAGTGACCAAAAACTCTAAATTATTATATATAGTCTTCAAGCATCCAGAGATCGCCTGCGTTCAAGGACATTGAACAGCGATTTAAATGCAAGAAATCCACATTATTCTTTAAAGTGCTCATATTATGCTTTTTGGCTTTCTCCCTTTCCTTTATTGTGTTATATATCTTTTTGTGCATGTTATATAAGTGAAAAAGCCCAATCCATCCATTACCATCTCCAACAGAAAACACTGTTCACAAACTGCTCCAAACAGCTCTGTTGTAGTCCAGCCTTTACTTCAGAGACAAACGTGGTCACTTTGTAACACGTTATAATGCTCGCCTAGCTGCTAGCATGGCACGCCCTCATACTCTGCTTCTGACTGGCTAGTAGTCCTTACCTAGGTACTGTCAGGACACGCCCTCATACTCTGCTTCTGACTGGTTAGTAGTCCTTACCTAGCGTACTGTCAGGGCACGCCCTCATACTCTGCTTCTGACTGGCTAGTAGTCCTTACCTAGGTACTGTCAGGGCACGCCCTCATACTCTGCTTCTGACTGGTTAGTAGTCCTTACCTAGCTACTGTCAGGGCACGCCCTCATACTCTGCTTCTGACTGGCTAGTAGTCCTTACCTAGGTACTGTCAGGACACGCCCTCATACTCTGCTTCTGACTGGTTAGTAGTCCTTACCTAGCTACTGTCAGGGCACGCCCCCATACTCTGCTTCTGACTGGCTAGTAGTCCTTACCTAGGTACTGTCAGGGTACGCCCTCATACTCTGCTTCTGACTGGCTAGTAGTCCTTACCTAGCTACTGTCAGGACACGCCCTCATACTCTGCTTCTGACTGGCTAGTAGTCCTTACCTAGCTACTGTCAGGACACGCCCTCATACTCTGCTTCTGACTGGCTAGTAGTCCTTACCTAGCTACTGTCAGGACACTTTAAACAAATTAAGTTAAAAATGCCTTTTTTTGGCCATTGAATTTTAAATGTGATATTTTTAAATTAGTAAAATTGGTCTTTTTTTAAATTGGTCCCTACTTTTATTTGCATTACCGAAGAAAATAATTGACACAAAAATTAAGCCAACTCATTTTAGGATTTGTGATGGTTTATCTGTCAGCATGTGGAGGAATCTTTAATCAGAACTACACAGGAAGAGATTTAGCAAACAGTCAGTTGAACCTGATTTAAAAAAAAAAAAAAAAAAACATCTTTAAAGCCCAATAATGCATCTTCTGTGAGTGATGTAGCTTTAATAAATTAAACAGTTTGTATTGAAATTATAAATCCTTTATTCTCTCCGGCAGGTCGCAGCCAATCACGTGTACAGTAGCCCGCAGCCACTCTCCTGTTTTACCTTATATGGTTAAAAATGGCTCACCTTCTCTCTCTCCTAGTGTTACTGAACCTCTCTCTACCGCTCTGTAGATAACTGCCGGCAGAGCTTGCTATCTTTCCTCCTTTTTTCTAACACTTACTTGTCAGCCTCTGTAACCCTCATATACACACCTTTCCTCTCTCTCTCTTTTATCCCTAAAACATATTCACACACACACCATGGCAGAGTGCGTGCGTGCGTGCGTGCGTGCGTGCGTGCGTGCGTGCGACCTTGTCTTTCCATGTGCTTTACTTTCACTTTGCTATTCAAAGCAGCTGGACATGACTGCTCTCAATTATTCAAATACCTGACTGACTAACCACTGAACATAGGACAGAAACACATTTTTCTCATTATTTCGACAGCACATGAATGCAGCACAAATCTCGCCCTATCTCGCAATGTTGACGAAAGTGAACCATGTTTTGTCTGTGAATCAGATTCGCTCCAAAATTGAATTAGTTCTTCCTTGGCCCCAAGCTACGCCCTTCCACCAAGTTTAATGACAATTGGGCTAGTAGTTTACTGTAAACCCACAAAAACATCTCTATAGAGCTGCAAAGATGAATCGATTAGTTGGTTTGAGACATTTTTTTTAAGAAAATGTAATGTTTCCAGCTTGTTAAATATGAATATCTTCTAGTCTCTTCTCTCCTCTGTGACATTAAACTGAACATCTTTGAGTTGTGGACAAAACAAGACATTTGAGGATGTCATCTTGGGCTTTTTGGGAAACACTGATCCACATTTTTCACCATTTTCTGACATTTTATATAGTCAGTTGTCAAAGGTAATTAGACACAATTTCTATGGAAGTTGGAATGTAATATACACGCCCAACTTCACAATTGAACATCCATCTTGTAGAGCTGGGCGATATGAAAATCAAATATCACAATATTTTTGACCAAATACATCGATGTCGATATTGTTGGGTTGACTTTTGGTGCTTTCACAAAATATTAACACAATGAGAGTTTTGATGAATAATCATCAATAACGATAAAATGACTAAGTTGGTAAAGGAAACAGTGTAGAACAGTCTGGTGAGTTCAGAAAACGACATCACTCTACTGTAATGCAGCCTTTAAAACCAGGAAAAGACAACACTGGTGTCATATCACGATATTACGATATCCATAATTTAAGACGATATCTAGCCTCATATATACTAGGGATGCACCGATCTGACTTTTCAGTCCCGATACCGATGCCTGGGCTTTGTGTATCTGTCGATACCCGATACCGATCCAATACGTTGCTGAATTAATAATACACTATATACCTTCCACCGTATACCTTCCTTCCACCATGTGGAAGAGACTAAAGGCATCACACTTTCCTAACTAAACATTACTTTCCTAACTAAGACAAAATAACATAGGTGGAATGTATTGAATTCTTATTTATTTGTACACTCAACTCTTCCAGCATGCGACACACGTGCGACAGAGCAAAAAAAACTAACAAAACTGGATCAGCTATTTTGTCAATATCAGGACCGATATCCAATGTTAACATCGGATCGGTGCGTCCCTAATATATATGGATGTCAATATAATATCGATATATTGCCCAGCCCTACCATCTTGACTTGCTCACAAGCCATAAATGTGGTAATCGTTCCTATCTTTACCCCGAACACGTGAAGTCCGACATAGAGATTTTTCAGAGCAGCTAAACAATATGCTGCAAGCCTTTTTGTAGTTTATTTTTCCTCCTTTGCAGCTCTAATGCACAGAGAAGTCATGAATGACAAGTTTCCCACTTCCCATGTCATGGTCTGCTCTGTTTGTAGTTTATTAATTCCACAAAGTGCTTCAGAGTGATGCATCTGTCTTTTAGTATGTCTCCGGCTGAACAGCTTCCTGTCTCTAACGCTCATTAGTGGACATTACAACCAGTCACACACATCAATATTGATGATAAGTGATGTTACTCAGCCGCTGGTCTGTTTCTGTCTAAATGATTTCCAACGGATCCTACTTCCTTTTTTAAAAAGTGTAACCCAACGATGCCAGTAAGGGACAGAAAAGCAGTCTGATTGGATGGTGGATCCCTGAAAACTCACTCACAAGGTGAAAAAGTAAAGTAAAAACTACGTACCTGATGGTCTCGGTATTAATTAACTGTTTGCATTTATTTTCTTAGAATTATTCAGCTGTTGATGTACACAGAAATAAATAATTCAAGTGTGTTTGCCCAACAGAGACAGACAGAGAGCAGAGAGGAAGGAGACCGTGAGGAAGTTTAAAGAGGACCAAGAGGATCAATTGATTTATCGACGGAGAGAGTGACAGGTAGCCTGGACAATTACCACTGAGTCCATTTATTCCTATGAGAGACAGTGTTGGCAGAGTCAACCATAGTCCTCATGAATCCACCAGAGTTTAAAATACTAACACAAATAAAGGGGAAGGAAACGGACAAAATACATGCATCCAGCGAAATTTCCTGCCACCGAAGCAATCCCGGAAGTGGGACTGCAAGGATATAGACTAGAGGTAAGTTAACGGTAACCAAAACGCCTACCTTCCACCAGCTCGTCCATACTGGTGATCTTCTTGCTGCCATCTAAAGTGTAGATTGTGCGCACCCCTTGCGGCAGATGCAGGTTATCCGCCAACGAGCGTGTCAGCTCCATTAGCAGCGCATCGTGGGAGCGGAACCGGTCACTGGAAACGGCGTACACCAGACCCTTGAAGTACCGGTCTCCATTGCGATAGAAGCGAACCTTTTTGGCCCGTTTCTCCGAGGTGAGCGCCTGCAGGGTTCGGGTCCGGTAGTAGCTGCAATTGGTGCTGTGGGCGGGGCTAGGGACCAGGCTGCTGCCCCGGGAACTGGGGCCGGACCCCCCGCCACCAGCGCTGGAGTCTTCTCTCTTGGTGCGTGTGGAGCGTCCCCGGCGAACCTTGTCGCGTTCCTCAAAGTGCTCCAGCTCGAGGGTCTTACTCAAAGACATGGTGAATACTGGTCCGGTAGCGTTCAACAGAGACGGTTGCTACAAAATATTCATCTTCCAACAAAGATAAACCTAGTTTCTAGCTTGTGACAGCGATAATACCTTCAGTTTGAGCTTGGCGACTCGCTTGTAGACCCAGTAGCTGCTAATTCTTCTAGTTCCAGGATATTTTTATAATCCCATGAAGAGTACTGTAGCACTGTAGTTTTTATAAACACCATAATCTGGTTGTAGTCCTCAAAATGTGGTTTTAGAGTCTCAAAATTCAGCTTTCATCCCTCAGACGTTCAACATGCAGGTTTCTAAAGACTTCTACTAGTCCAGTTGGCCTGTTGAAAGAGAATGAAGACAAGTAGGCCCCCAAAAAAAGGTATATTTATGTAACCTGTATCTGGTCCTTGCAGTTGTACCTTTAGTTTAATTTAAGTTTCTGTAACCCAGATGTAATACGAGTAAAAAGGTAGCAGATATAGCCCCAGTATCCTTCTGGAGAACAGATACCGCTTTTGTAAATCCTATGGTATCCTTATCGAACTTTACAGTCGTTTCTGCACTAGAAGAACCATAAATTCTGGTATTTCATTGATGCATCAATCCAGAGAGATCAGAGTTCTTGCTAAAGGCCGCTTCGGCACTTTGATGTCGTTAGACGGACTCTATCCATGTCAATGGAACTGAAAATCGGAGGTACTCTCTATTTAACGGTTTTAACGTGCCCTCGCAGTGACCTTCCTGCCTTCTCAGTGACCCAGCGGTCCCCTCAGCGATCCCAGCACACTGTTGTGCAGACCTGGTACAAGCCCACTTAGTCCCAGCAGTCCCACTTTTGACCTGGCACGATGGTTTGTAGTCCTGGTAATCCGGTTGGTTTTGGGGGTGTCTGTTCTAGTCCCACTTCCAGTGTCCTCAACACCCCTCCATCACTAATGGGGGGAAAAAAAGAGATGAAAATTACTGACAAGATAGATACATGCAACAACCGGCACGTTCAGCCTACAAATGTCTCTCCTGGTGCAGAAAGAGAACACTGAACACTTGGTTTGCATTTAATTTAGGTTTAAATTTCGAGCACAGTTTCTCTGCTTTTCATAGCTTTTGCATGCACATTATTCCAGTCAAATCAAACATGCAAAAGAGGTTGTATTGTTAAGAATATTTAACCACCTTGCTTTGTGAAATTAAATTTGCTGCAAGGCCAGAGAGAGAAATCCCCATTGATTTGCAGTCAAATTAAATGTACCTGCAACACAAGATGAGCTTGTAGGCTACACCAGATTATTATAAAAACCTGTAAGCTGATTGTCTCTCTCTTTATCAGATAAAACGAATAAGACTTTATCCATCTATCCGCCCAAACACCGCTTGGCTGTGCTGACAGCGCCATTCAAACACACACACGTACACGGAGAGGGAGGAACCTACCAATAATGTCGTTAAACCGGTTTGTTGCTATGGATGCTTTCTCCTCTTCCCCTCGGGTGCAATGGTGGGGTCTGTTCCGGTGGATCCAGGCGGAGTGAACCGCTACGATCGAGCCGACCCGGTCCAAGCCGGTCTGCTAACCCGGGATTCAGGGATGCAACGGAGGCAGGCTACACCGGCGAAGGACCGGGATGCACCGAGACAAGCGTTGGACAGCAGCATGGACGCTGCAGCAGAGGGAAGAGAAACCGGCTAAACTCCCCCTCCTCTCTCCTCTCCTCCGCGGCTGTACGTGATGACAGCGTCACTCCCTCCCTCCCTCCCTCTCTCTCTCTCTCTCTCTCTCGCTCTCTCTCTGTCTCTAGCTCACTCTACCACTCGTTCTGTCTTTTCTCTCTCTCTCTCTCTCTCTCTCTCTCTCTGACAGTCAGTTAAATTGTCAAGGCTGCTGCAGCTAATCAAATAACTCATTACAAAGCCCTACAAACAACAGTAACATGTTTTACTAGCCTAAATTAATAAAAAAAAGGACTGATAGTATTGAAAAATAGCTTAAAGGAAGGTTGACATTTTTATGGTTATTCACTTCCTTTTTGACAAGACAATAATAACAGTATATTGAGCCAGGAGACTGTTAGCTTAGCTTATCAGAAAGACTGAAACTAGGAGGAAAACACTAACGTTAGCTTGCGCCAGGCAAGGGGTGTCGGACTGGGAGGGTAAATGGGACTGAGTATCCTAGGGCCCTCATGTGAGGAGGGCCCAAAAGATGCAAGAATGACTAGTTGTGGATGCGGAGAGGGGCCTATAGAGAATGCCTTTCTACAGGGCCACAATTTTGTGTTACGCGCCCGGCCAGGAGCCCGCTAGCTTACATCAATACAATAACGTAAACAAAAGTGAGGAAAAACATTTTTTATCCTCCAGTAAATGTATTGAAAATTGACTGATATTAAACATTTTGGGAAATGTGGTTGTTTGATTTCTTTCCAACAATTAGATGCTAGGTGTACAGTTGAGCCAGGAGACGGTTAGCTTACCTAGCATAAGGACTGAAACCAAGACGAAAATGCTAAAGTTAGCCTTCGTCCTGCCAGGAGACCGTTAGCTTACAACAATACAGTCAGTGACGTTTAAAAAAAGTGAAGAACAACATTTTTTCAGTGAAAATATTGAAAATGTTTAGCCTACAGTTCATAAATAAATAATTCTCCTCCATTATAGTCAGCTAAATATTTGATGAGCAGTGATTAAATGTTTAAGGATGTGGCTTTGGATGTCACAGCTTATGTTGCTATACTAAATATTGGCGATATTAGCTTATTGCAAATATATTTTGCAGAGACAACATTGGTATATGTGTTTATTTGTCGACTGATGAGAAACAAGAAATTACAGTACAGAAATGTTAGGTTCTAAGGGATCCGTATCAAAATTGTTTATTTTTTATTTATTTTTAGGAATGACTATGGAGACAATATATCGTTATCAGACTTTTAAAACATCGATAGCGGTATTGGCCTTAAAAAATCTGGTATCAGTCGAGCTTTAGTATCATAATAAGCAACAATACAGACAGCATTTTATGATCTAATATGATGATTATGCGTAAAATATAAAGCTTGAGTCAGAAGACAATTAGCTGAGCTTAGAATAAAGACTGGGTACAGGCCAAGAAAGTCTGGCACCTTAACTCCCTGTAAAAAACCACACTCATTTTTACACTTGGTTTTTTATTACGGATTAAAAAAACAAGAGATAATGGATTATTAGTGCTAGTGTTTGTTGACAATCATCTACGCATGGCACATGGTTTTTCAGAGTGAACGTTGCTTTCTTGATTTTTGGGCCAAAGAGCACCTATACAATCTTAACTTAGTGATATTATCTTTCACCTGCTGCCTCTTCTTTCGCTCTTCTTTTGTAGAAGTCAGGGCTCTTATTGTGACACATGGATGAAGAAGCCCCACCCTCCCTCGGTGTGTCTGGGGGCCGACGACAGCTGGGACGCGAAGCAGCCAGACTGCCCCACCCTTTACTGTGAGCCAAACCGGTGAACCATTCATCCCAATATGACAAGGTGGACAATCCATTGTGTTTGTGTACACATGAACCAATACTGATAACACTGTTGCATGTAGCGTACTAAAACAATAATTCAAGTAATAATTAAAAATCCCTGCTATCCACAACGGCGTTTTTAGTGTTCTTAGTTGAGGTTAAAAGTGTTTTTTATTACATATTTGTGACAAAGAAGACACAAAAGATTACTGAAACGTTGTTGCTGCTGGCCAGTGCAATACACATCAAGTCCTACAAGATTGCTTAACTGATCAGTCCGGAAAAAAAACACCCACACTCGTTTTTTCCTCATATGCGGAAAGTTTATTCTCAAAAGCAATATTACACTGTCAAGCTATTTCATCGCAACAAGATTACACTGAGTACTATAAACTGGTATTCAATGAAAAGATAGACAAATGAAATGAAAGCTCCATGTTACATTATATCGCTGTTGTTCCTCCTGCCCTACTTCTCAATCATTTTATTTATTTAGATTAACTGCAACCACTCAACAAACTCAGGGTGTGAAACTACAGGCGGAGCGTTTCTCCTTTTAATAAGACATGAACTTCCCTAAAAACGTGATTTGTGAGTATTGACCTTATGCTACTTTTGCCATACATTTCCATATTTCTATTATTGATGTATGCTTCATGTATAATGTGTCACTGAACAAACTAACAAAGCACACAAAAGCTGCCAAAAGTCTGCCAGGAACTAGGTAGACTGTTTCAAGTCAGGAGTTCTTAAACCAATTTCAAGACACACACATAGTTAGTGGTAAATACATATTACTAAAATATTACTTTTACAAGACTGCTTAAAAAAAAGGGAAAGGGCTGCAACTTTTAATTTGTCTTTCTCTTAAAGTTGTCGATGTGATATAGTAGCCATCATTGATTCGAGTGTCCCCTCCCACCTGCACACGTTTTCATATAAAAAAAAGTCCAGGCTCTTTTTTTGTTTATCAATATATTGTATTTTTTTATGTTTTTTTTTATTTTTTTTATTTGTGTTTTGTATTTTTTTTTCTTGATAAATTGATATGTTTTTTTTTTCAATGAAATGTAAGAAAACTGAACAAAAGTATAGTTTCCCAGAAGTGTTAATGGCATAATCCTCACACCGTTTGGTATCATGGATTGACGAATGACTACAATTTCAATCAATGGATTATCAAATACAGTAACCTCATTTCAAACTTCTAGGATGTACATTTAGTTAGTTAGTGAAACCCGAGGTTCTACAACTTCAATCTATTAGACAGTAGGACATTGTTACACTACAAATACAACTATTTGTTTATACCTTTTATGGGAAATAACCAATTCTGACAGAAAGTAGTGGCTCTAGTGTGAATGCATTGAAAGGTTGATTATATTAGCTGACAAAAGAATGCAGAAGACTGAGTGTGTTCAAGTTCAACAGCGGGATAGAGGGGCTCATTGAACGTTGTTTTGTAGGTATGAAGGCGGGTCCGACTATCAGAGGAAACTCTGTAGAATGACAGAGTGCCAGCCGGCCAATCCAGATACACCCCCACCCGACTAGAGCGCCATCCAAGTGAAGTCACATCTACTTTCTTGTTGTTGTGCAAAACGTAATTGCCATCCTTAGAGCAAACTAGACACCAAGACTTGTCATCGTATCCCATCTCATCCGTCTTCCCTTTCTGGGCAGGTTCTCTGTATGTGACCCCAATTCTTAAGGGTCCGAACACCTCGACCTCCCAGTAGCAGCGCTTATCTAGATCCTGTTCACACAGCACCTGTTTGTCATAATCAAACCTTTCTTGGTGACGGGGTGGCTGCTCGTCTTCAACCCAGGTCACCTTTCTGTTCCCTTCAGCGAGAAGGAGGTTCTTGTGGGCTGTGTCGGGGTCCAAAGTGAGCTCACAGGCATCTGGAGGTAAGAAAACACTTTATTTCGAGAGAATTCAAAACATTTCTTTAGATTTTTTCATCATTTCTGCCAGGGAATTAGTCTGGCTCCTCCCTCCTACGTACTTCTGCTCAATTTTCATTTTCCTTCAGTACGTCGTCTGGGTTTGCGGTATATTCGAGGGTTTTCTCCAGCCAAATCTTAACCGGTCCAATCAGCGAACAGAGGGAGTGGCTGAGAACGATGACGCTGAGGTTGTGTGCTAGTTTGAGTTGTAGTTCCGTAATGGCGGTGGAAAAAGATGCAAGGGAAGCCATTCGGTCCGTTGTGGCAACGGATATCCAGAAGTTAAAGCCTGAGTACGTAGGAGGGCGGAGCCAGGCTGCCAGAGTGGCTCTGGGCAGATCCAATAGTTTTAAACTTCAACAGAGTACCCGCCTTCAAGGAAGTTAACACTCTCTGTACAAATGAAATGTACCAGAGTCTGGTAGGACCAGGCTACCAGGGAATATGCAGATACTTACATTTCTTAAAGCCTGGTTCCATCCTGTGACTTCCACCATGTTCAGTGCTGTTGAGAAAATATTTAAGGGTTGATGGTTATTTAAGTTTAAGAATTTAGTCAGATAATAACATTCCCCCCAACTTCAGATTAGTGGTAATACTGCAATATGTGGCTACATGTAAGTAGTAACTAGAACTAAATCAAATTCAGTTTTTATTGTTGCATATCTTCATGATTTTAGAATTGTAGTGTTGTCATTACTTCAATCTCACCGTAGTGGATTTGTAACAGTATTCAACACCTATTTGTTCAGTATGAAAGTAAATAATGTTGTATTTTATAATTACTTGAGTATGTCGAGCTTGTATTGTGGATCGTTCTTCAGCTCAGAGAGCAGCTTCTCTCCTGATTCTCCCAGATTGTTGTAGCTCAGGTCCAGCTCTGTCAGATGGGAAGGGTTGGACTTCAGAGCCGAGGCCAGATAAGCACATCCTTCCTTTGTTACCTGACAACCTGACAACCTGAGAAAACAGTGTTTGGCTTATTAGCATGTAGATTACAGATGTATTTGCGCAGATCTCTGAATGACTGAAAAGATGGTAGGCTTAAAATGATGAGTGGCCTTTAAATGGGCTATGTATTGTACAACTGGTGCTGTTGAGATGGCTGTAGCTATCAAAAAGGAATTGCTAAAGTAAATTATATTTCCTTGAAATTGTCGAAACACTTTACTTTAAACCAGGGATTCTTAAAAGTATTATGATTGGCAATAACAAAATAACATTTAATCAACTCTTTTATAACTTTTTAGCAACATACATTCAAGTCCGTACGGATCACGGATCAACTACGGTTTGTTACACTTGTATATTCAACATCGCTAACCATTTATTTACCAATACAAAATGTTTTTAAAAATAGAAAACGTGACACTTCATAAGGTCATAACACATGGTATGGTCCAGTTTGATCTGCCATTTGGTCTGGATGCACCCATTGGTCCGAACTTTGAGAAGCCCTGCCTTAAACCATAACAGGTAGAGGAAAAGTCAAAGGGTCACCAAAGTCAGAAGGATTTATCATCTGGGAACCATGAATGTTTGTACAAAATTTTTTTCAACCCATCCTGAAGATCTAGAGAGAGTTATTGAATATGTAAAAATGTTGACCCTATGATGGCGCTAGATAAAATGTCAGTAATTGGGATCCATCCTCTGGGGACCATGAATGTTTCTATGATAGTAGGAAGATTACTTGTCCGCCCATTACCATTATATGTTACTGTACTTTATCTATGTTAATACCTCAGTGTCTCCAATTTGCAGTATTGACTTGGAAGTCCATCGCATAGCAGCTCCACTCCTGAATCTGTCAAGTCATTGTTGCTGAGGTCCAGATCTCTCAGAACTGAGTAGGGGTGCCTGAGGGCCAAGGCCAGGTGCTCTACCAACTCTGCAGTCACTTTGCAGTCTGCAAGTCTAAGGGTAGATATTGAAGTTATAATGTAATGAGAAAAAAGTAGCTTTAAAAAAAATAAATCCATAAATATTGACGTTTTTAAAACTAATGTGAGATACGAGGAGACTATCCTGCTCTTCTTGGTCAGAACTAACCATACATGTTCATTCAAGGATCACAGTTGTTATTTGTTAAGGCGTCAGTATGCTTCCAATAAAGAGCTTGTAGGATCTTTGAACTGCATCTACCACCCACTCCCCCACACCTTTCTGAAATGTGGGGGGCGCATTTAAAGTCTTTGTAACTTTAAACTGACAATCTGACATTCAGACCAATTTTGCGCAGCAGTTGGCTACAAACCAGTTTGTTGAAAGCATGTGTATATATATATATATATATATATACACTTTGTCGATCAAAAAAACAGACAGACTCAGCAACTGTATGGCCTATTTCTCGCTTAAAATGTTTTCAGAAACACTTTTCGGTGAACTATTTTCGTAAAAAATGAGATCGTATTCAGAACGAGACGCCATTAGTCTGTTTTGAAATTCGGGAGCAGCAAGACCCAGAGGACGCGTTCGTCCAGTCAGCTGCCATGTGTTGCGTTCGTCACGCTCATCCCCCTCGTCGTTTATATACTGTCTGTGGTCGTTCCGGTAAGTGTTTTAACATAGGTGTCGAAAGTGGGCACTACGGCAGTAAGTGGTTAGTGCACGTTAACAGTGGACTGACGAACTGTGCGACGCACACACGCTCCGAACCGAGACATGAACCAAACGGTTCGGATGTTTTTTCATGAACCGTACCAACCTTAATAAATATATATATATGTGTGTGTGTGTCATATATTACAGAGAAAGTAAACTTACATGGCCTTTCTGCTGGTCCTCACAGCTGGTATCAGCCTCCTTCGGCCTTCATCTGATGTGTTGTAACTTTTCAAGTCCAACACATCCAGATCATTCTTTGATACCTGCAGCATGTAGGCCAGCGCAGAGCAGTGCAGTGGAGTCAGCTCTGTTTTTGAACGATCTGACAGTTTGAGATATTCCTGAATCTCATCTTTGACTTTATGGTCTCTCATCTCGACCATGGTCTGGAAGAGGTTGATGCAACTGTCTGGAGAGAGGGCCTTTCTTCGGATGGCTTTGAGGTGAGTCAAGATTTTCTTTTGGGTATCTTGGCTTGGGTCCAGTGATGTCAGCAGACCCTGAAGGATTCTCCGGTTGGGTTCTGCCATGAGGCCAAGGAGGAATCGCAAGAAGAAGTCCAGGTGGCCGTTCTTCTTCTCCAACACTTTGTCAACGGTCATCTTCAGAAGATCAAGTAAGGGATGTTCTTTGTCCTTCAGATCGAGGAAGTTGCCGAGCTCTTTTGTATTCTTGTTTGTGAAACAGTCATAGACAAAAAGAGCAGCAAAGAACTCCTGTATGGTCAGGTGCACAAAGAAGAAGATCTTTTTCTGGGAAAAGACTTCTTCTTCCCTAAGAACTGCACTGCAAAATCCAGAGTAGACGGTTGCCTCTTGTATGTCAATGCCACAGTCTTCTAGATCTTCATCGTAGAAGATGAGGTTGTTCTTCTGCAGCTGAACAAATGCAAGCTTGCCGAGTTTCAGAAGAAATTCTCTCTGTGTCTTCAGAAGTCTCTCTTTGTTTTTCTCAGTCTTCTTGTCATATTTTCTGCTTCTGCGTTTTGTCTGGGCAAACAGGAAATGAGCCATCATCTCTGTGAGAGTTTGCGGAGTCTCAGCTTTCTCTTCTCCCCCAAAGATCTCCTGAAATAATAGGGCCGAAATCCAGCAGAAGATCGGGATCTGGCACATGACGTCGAGACTTTGTGAAGAGTGAATGTGTGAAATGATCCTGTCAGCAAGGCCCAAGTCATGACTGAATCTCCTCCTGAAGTATTCTTCTTTTTGTAGGTCACTGAACCCTCGTATCTCCGTCACCATGTCAACAAACTCTGCAGGGATCTGATTGGCTGCTGCCGGACGGGTTGTTATCCACAGTTTAGCATCAGGAAGAAGGTTTCCCTGGATGAGGTTTGTTAGGAGATTACCCACAGATGTTACTTCACTGACCGATGTTACCGGCTTGTTCTCGAAGTCCAGTGGAAGTCTGCTTTCATCCAGGCCGTCCAGGATCACGATAACCCTGGCTTTGACGAAATCTTCTGAATCTCTCAGATCATGGAGCGCAGGGTGATAATCAGTCAGGAGCTCATTCAAGCTTTTGTTTTCTGTACTCAGATTCAGCTCTCGGAAAGCAAGATTGAAAACAAAATCAATGTCCTGGTTAGCTCTCTCCTCGGCCCAATCAAGAATGAATTTCTGCACAGAAAATGATTTTCCAATTCCTGCAACGCCCTTCGTCAGGACTGTTCTGGGGGGTTTCTTTTGGCCAGATGGCCGTTTGAAGATTTCACAGAGGTGGACTGAATTTGTAAAAGATCGTTGTTCCAATTTACGTTTAAGGTGCCTGAACTCATGCTCTGCATGTGGATTTCCACTCTCTCCAGCGATGACGTAGATTGTTGTATAGGTGCTTTCCAGAGAAGTCTGTTGGTCACTATGGCCTTCGTACACCACGGTGTATTGTTTTTGCATTGTTTCTTTAAGATTCTTCTTTGCTTTCGAACGATGGCTGTTCCCTGCAACAACTAAATACAAAAGTTTTCATTCAGATTCATTAAAGGTCATTCTTTTTCATCTACTGCCTCAGTTGGCCAAGATGTAAGCCATATACCTGTGGTTTCCTTCATGTCAAATGAATTTGAATAGAACCTGCAACCAGACGTGAAGTACATAGTTAAACTTACACGTGTCTTCCGCAGTATCTCTCTGGTGTCCAATGGCTAAAAAGACTGGATCCCTAAAATCCTCCAAACACTCTGCACTGGATGACTCTTCACTCTGCTGTCTATTGGAACAAACAAAAAACAAAATTATACATCAATTCTTGACAGATGCATAAAGACAATGGAAAGACGAGAACTCCTATGAACAGAGTGAAATATTCATGCTTATCCAAAAGCAGACAGACACCAACATGTATATATTGCAGTAACAAATGGATTTACCACTTTCAATGTCATTAATCTTTAAAGGTGCTTTTCTCGATATTCAGAACATTAATACAGCAGTAAACAACTATTTGCTATGTAAAGATATAGTGGAGTGATGGTGTCATGAGCAGAGAATGAAGTCACACACTGTGAGTGCCTTGTGTGTTGGTATCTGACACCGAGGACGATGACAAAGCGTTGGTATTTGATGAGTTGGGGAACTATGCTGCGTGGCATTTACCTCGGAAGTTGGAAGCCGGAGCTGGGAATGACGTCACACCCGAGTTGACTGCGTACCAGTACAACAAGTCAGAAATTCACAGTGGAGTTTTGCTCTAGCCAGATTAGCCATTGTTACCTGTTACCATGGGGCGGCTGTGGCTCAGTGGTAGAGCGGTCGCCTGCCAATCGGAAGGTTGGTGGTTTGATCGTTCGAATGTGTGTGAACGGTGAATGGTTCCTGTACTATGTAAAAGCGCTTTGAGTAGTCGTTAAGACTAGAAAAGCACTATATAAAAACAGTCCATTTACATTTAGCGATGCCAGTTGATAACGCATTACGCTGTTTTTTTGTGCACACAAACAACAAGTCCACAGAAATGTGTGTACGACTGATTTAGTGATAAACAGTGTATTACTACAGCTTTCACTACTGTCGATGCACGGAGCAGCCATGTGGGATTTTGGGGTTGGCTTTTGTCAGAGTTTGTGAGGAAATCTGACTTCAGGGGGCGTTCCAGTTGAAATTTCCGTCTGGGTACTCTGAAAATCGTCCCAGTTCAAGTGGAACACACTATTAGTTGGTAGCGAGAGCCATGTGGATGCCATCCCAAACCACTTTTTCTTCTGAATATCAAGTACAGCCCCTTTAATAATTGTAATAACACATGGCCTAACATGCTTTAAGATAATGTAAATTTTTTTCATTTACAGAATACATTACAATTACCTTTGTATCTCTCCAAGACCAAAATTGAGTGGCATGTACATGGATCCATCGGTCTTCAGAGAGACACAGCTGGGATGTGTGGACTTTGCTGCACTCATCTGTGAACTAAGAGAAAAGATTGTATTATCTACTAAATAACAAACAAATGACCTTTTCCTAAAACTGATTGATATCTTAATGCATTAGCTGTACACAATATTTGTTGAGGTTTGGCTTGGTTAAAGGGTAATTTCCTTTTTTTTTCCCTACGTACTCTATTTTCTTATGCATTGGTGTCTTAGTAACTAATGTGTGGTGATGGCGCAGTAGATATTACACATGCCTTTGGTGTGGGAGATCTGGGTCGATTCCCATACATCAACCAATGTGTCCCTGAGAAAGACACTTAACCCCTAGTTGCTCCAAAGGTGTGCGACCTCTGACATATATAGCAATTGTCAGTAGCTCTGGATACAAGTGCCATCTAAATGACATGTAATAATAATAATAATGTGGATAAAATCTTTGAAATTGGTATGTGAACCGGCCTGCAATGTTATCTTGTAGGGCAAATGTTTGTCTGCAGCCTTCTTTCTTAACAGTGGACCGATTTCAAAGACTGTTGTTCCAATCAGTCACTTAGACACACGTGGGGAAATAGGGTTTTAAAAAAAGGTTGGAAAAAAACATTTACCTCTTTATGCATACAAGTATGTTTTAGACCTGCTGGATTTCTTTTATTTAAGATAAAATACAATTCCATTTGCACTTTTCATAAATAATAATAATATCTGTTTTGCAGTTTATATAAATGAAGGCATATCTTTCTGTCATTTGTCCGCAGCTCATTCTGTTAAAAAGATCCTGAGAAAATTGTGTCGTGAACTTTGAATATTCAAAAATCGTGAGTTGAGGGTATCGTTACATTCCTACTTGAAGGTTTGCATGGCTTTCACTTAAATGTACTACACCAGGGGTCTTCAACGTTTTTAAGCCAAGAACCCCTTAAAGTTGCATATTAAGCTGGGCCTACAATAAAGTGTAGGGCGGCCTAAAGCCTTCATACATACCTTTTACTGCATAGAATACTAAGCTATTAAAATAGCCTAATAACTGTTTGATTTTATAAATCATCTTTTAATGTTAAAACATACATGTGGCATCTGTGGATGGCCTTAGTGACTACCTAACCTCACCTATAGGCCAGTAAGCAGTGGGGATTTATATTTGCTAATACTATTTTGGATTAATGTTACTGTAAGACTTTTTAATTTTTGAAAAAATAATAATTTGGAGGACCCCCTGTGGAAGATCCCTGTAGTACACTACATATAAACTTGTGATTTCATATGATCATAATGGCGACACCTGCTGGAGTAATGAATGTATACAGAAACCACGATGAAAGTCCCTGATGACCATACGCTGTTGATATGTTGTTCCATAAAGGTCATTTAAAAACGGGATACTTGTCAACTTTAATACAATATCAAGCATGACATCACTGTTATTTTTGCTTTAAAAAAAAATAGACTTCCAGTCACATTTGTGTCTTTTTATGACATGGTATTACCTGACGGACGGCTCGCTGATTGGCTGCTGGAAGGACTCAGAAGTCAACGAGGAGTCGTCAGGCCGTTTCCTCTTCTTCATGACCACTCCCAAGTGCAAAAAAGAACTAATTTAATAGGTTTGTAAAGGACACAAATGTTTCACATGGACACATTATGAGTTGTTTTCACTCTGTACACCATCGTCCATCCGTGTATTTAATAACTTGTGCCTACTTAATCATAAACATTCAATTAAAGCGTCCAAAGTCTAAGTGGAATAAAAGTAGCTGCATGCTGCCAAATAAGAGTTAAGCCAATTATATCTGTGTTAATAAAGAATTATATGTATTGGCGACATTGTTTTCTAAAACTCCGACTTGTTTAATTTATCTACAGCTCAGCATAATCCATCTCAGGCCATGAGGAAGTAGAAACAACAAACCGCAAACCATCACTACCCTGCAGGCAACAAAACCCACCTGACTAAAGATTACCAAACAAATCACGAATGACGACTTACTTTTATGAAAAAAAGAAAAACCCTCCTTCCGTCCTCAGGGCTTTTTCTTCAACAAAATCAGATCTGATCTGGTCCTCTTAAGCAGCACAAGCTAAATGGTGACGACGATCACTGCACCATTACTTTCACTTTTGTATTGAGACAGCCAGGATGAATAGATCTGATCCGGGATATTCTGCAAAAAGGAGTACTTTTACTTTTGATGCTTCACTTTTAATGTTTTTGTTGTTAATATTTTTACATCGTTGTTGCCTCATGTTATTGCTATTTTTACTAGTTAATCATCTGAATAACTTCATCCACCAGTGATAAGCTGACCAAAACCTTCTTTAAAAAAATATCTCTTCAAAGGTCCGAAACTAGAAGAGTTAGTGAATTACAGTCAGAGACAGTGTTTTCTTTACAGAAAATGTGCAAATGTAGACGGTGACATGACAGGCAGCACAAAACAATGTGTTGACAGAGTACATAACTGAACTGCATACAAGTGTATGATGTGAGTAGATGTTGCATGTATTAGATAAGAAAGTTGAGGTTGTAGGGCTCGAGGTGAAATGCAGTTTGCAAGAATATAATAAGTGATGTGATTCATTTTTTTGGCTTAATTAGTTCATTCTGTTTCTGTTTACCAGCTGTCTGTGATACATCCAGACACAACAGACTTGTGAGTACATTCTCAGTTGTTCTTTTGTATTTTAATCTTAAATCAGTAGTGAGACAACGTAACCGTGCATTCTGTGTGTGTATGTTTAAATATAACTGAACATAAAGTAAGTAGTAACTAAGTATACGTTATCTATCACAGACAACCAGTAGCCGGCTACAAATGGGTTTACATTATATAAAGTGTTTATAAAGTGTCTGAAAACATTTGATCCTCTTGACAAAGCAATCGTTTTCAGCACATTTGGTTTTTAAAAGATATTTATTCCCCTGGTAGCTCATCCTCAAATCAGAGATCACTTACTTGATTTTAAAACGATGATTCTTGATTCTTTTTGTAATTCGGATCTAAAACGAATCAAACAAAGACAACCGACGACCCCGCGACGCATTTGTTCAGTCAAGTGTTGAGAGGAGATACTATTGCAGTTAGCGACATGTTTACATCACAGTAGATTGATTTCTGGGTCTGCTGTGTGAGGTTAGTGAGATATCTTTCACCACAACATTCAGTAAACACCTTCCTTTTATTGACAGGTTACATGTGAACACTGAGAAACAATCAGAAACATATCAACATTAGGGTTAAATACATGAAGAATCCATTTTTATAAACCATCCTCTCTTTTTGAGAGATGTGTCCACTCCAGGAAATATCAAACTGGAGTTGGGTTGTTTTGATAAAGAATCGCATTTATCTTTCTTTTGCAAATGAACTCTTTGCATGTAACACTGAAGCCCAAATATGAATGAACGGTATATGAGTGCTTGACATGTATTTCTAAGTTTTAACACATCTGAAATATCCCAAATCTGTATTTAAGTCAGTCTTGATTTCTCAGTCCACAAAACATTCAGTCATCACAGTGACTCAGTTCAGTATTTGGGGATTTTATTAGGTCCTTAACATGATTAAACTCAGATTTTAATACAAGATATAATGTAACAAAGTGATGCCGATAAACACGATCAAACAAAACAGCAGTTAAACCAAAAAATGCAAAGATTATAAGAACTTTTATTAACGGCATAGTCAAATCTGATGCTTTTGCCACAATGTTCTTTTAAAGGAGACCTATTATGCTTTTCTGTATTTTCTGTCATATCTATATTGATAATATGTGGAATGTCAACGCATTCTCACGAACGGTATGATGATATCTTACTAAGATTTATGCTCGGTTGTATTAGCAGCAGTTAGTAGGTGTGTTTAGCTAAAAATACAGAGCACCGCGAGCTGACACTCGTTTCGGCGGAGATTACGGTGAAATTTAGTCCACAAAATATAAGCGTTGTGCCGCGACAAAAGTTAAAATTAGGCACCAAAACGACTAGTTAAGATAAGGAAAAAGATGTCATGGTGGTTTGGATTAAAACACTCCTAAGGAACACGCATTTCCTGATTGAAAGTCTTTAGTTTTCCCCGGGAAAGTGAACTCTGCTCTCTGGCTTGAAAGTCCTACATGTTAACGCCCACCCAAAAATGAAAAAAAGTCATAGTATAGCATGTCGAAAATAAATCACAAAAACGTCATTTTGAAAAAAGTCACAAAAGCATCATAGTATAGTATGTCGAAAAACGTGAAAAAAAGTCATAGTATGTAAAAAAAAAAAATTAAAAAACATAGTATAGTATGTGGAAAAAAAGTCATAGTACAGTATGTTTAAAAAAGTCACAAAAACATAGTATAGTATGTGGAAAAAAAGTCAAAGTACAGTATGTTTAAAAAAGTCACAAAAACATAGTATAGTATGTCGAAAAACGTGAAAAAACAGCATGGTATAGTATGTCGAAAAAAAGTATGTCGAAATAAAGTAAAAAAAACATGTTGAGAAAAGTCACAAAAACAACATGATAGATATGTCGAAAAAAAGTCACAACAGGTTTTTCTACTCTTTAGTCATCAAGCATAAACCTAAAAACAGATATATAATAGGTCTCCTTTAAACAACTGACATCCCTACAGTTGTGTTTCGAGCATGACTGAAAACACAGTCTCCTCCAAAAGTTACCACCCAAATCTACAACATCAAACTCAAATTCACACAATATTAACACAATACACGATGCTGCTGAAGCTAATTCATCTCATCAACACATACCAATATGTTCCTATTAATGCTAACGATAGCTGGTGATTGGAGCTGATATTCAGCTTTGAAATAAGCCTTGTTAGCTTCAGGAAGTGCAAATTAACAGTTTTTAGACATGGTTTTCTAACAAACGTTATGCATGCATGCATGTACCATCCAAAATTAGGCAGCTTTAAGGAGATTATAGAGGACAATCAGGAATTTACACTGTACAGATATATGTAGGTGTGACAACTTCTCTAATAGTTAACATAAAAGTATAAAAGATGAACTGCTTGAATAAGATAAGGGGTCAATTGTGATCAGGTTTAAAAGAAACACACTGACTCTGAGTAGGAAACGAGAAACAAAGAGCGGTGCCCTGAGTCAAAGTCAAACGTTTTGTTAGTTCATCTATAATGCAGAAGTATTTTGAATATTCACTGTAAAATAAAAAGTTTAGCTGCAAGGTGCTGGTTTATAAACGGATACGATTGAGCTGCGTTACTGCAAGTTGATAGTGTTGAGAAAGATCAGATGAGGGAAAGAGCAGCCGGAAAAGTCATATATTAATCACTTTTTTACATATAAAGGATAGCACAAGAGTCTAAACACACGCATGTATCTCATCCTGTAAAACTAGGTAACAGAAACGTAGATGACTGTTTTTGGTCTTTGAGAAGAATCAAATAAGTATAACTAAATATACTGAAGCATTACAAAATCTGGTTGATAAAATAATAAAAGATAGAGGTGCTAACCATACCTATTTACAACTTAATACTCAAAAAAGGCCTAAAACGGTAAACTACTCACAACATACTGATCTGCTGCTACACAGTCACAGTGTAGCAATATTTGCAATAAACTGAATTATTATCAGTTATTTGTGACACTGAAATATTCCGTTAAACCTGTACAACCTCATACAATCCTGTATAATTGAATGTTACCTACAAACCTGTACACGTAAAAGTTATTTAGTCAAATTGTAAACAGTAAAGCAGACACCAGGAGCTTCTGACTGGGGGAATATGTGTGAGTTCAGACTTTTATAGGACATAATAGGGTTTCTGGAGTTGCTGCTGGCGACGGCGCAGGTTTGGTTTTAAGGCTGGTAGAGACATGTTTGAAACCCAAGCTAATGTGTTTGTGTTCACTTCCTCTCTTTCACTAACACACACACTCATAACATAACAGCTTCATGGTGCAGAACTACTTTAACCTGACAAGCCAGACCCACATCAAGATGTTGGGTCTGGGAACTCCCCAAAAATTTTAACGTTTTGATTTAAATCCCTCTCTTTAAAAAACTTCCACATTTTCCGTCACATTACTTCAGCTAACTAAGTTGTTTTACTGCGACTTTAAGAGAACTGTATACAATATTTGAAAGATGGCGCCCCATTCATTACATTTTAGGCTTCTGCAAATTTTGGGCCCATAGCACTTACATTGCTGCCATGTTAGCAACGTTCTTGCTAGATTTGGCCTCTTTGGCGAGTTTCTTTTCTAGACGAATCTTTCGTCTTTCATGCTTCTTGCGGTCAGCGCGGTCAGGCCGGTGTGGACGCTGATATTACTCAACTGCGGCCTGGGCGAGTCGTTCAACTCCAAGATTTTTGTTACAACGCAAACACGATCTCCAGTCCGGTTTTACAGACACACATGGCAAAATATTTGAAAGATGGCGCCCCATTCATTACATTTTAGTCGTCTGCAAATTTTGGGCCCATAGCACATGCATTGTTGCCATTTGGCCCCCTTTAGCAACTTTCGTTTCTAGACAAATCTAGCGACTTTTTGGGCAGAGCCTCCCTCCTCTCCCTCCTCTCCCTTGAAGAGAGTCACCAATCTTTCTCTGTGAATGTCTCTGTATTTGGTTGCGTTTTATCACTTTGCAGCAATTTTTCGAAATGCTGTGCATATGTTGTCAAATTGGAGAAGATTTACCAAAATGATGAATAACACGGCTCGCAGGGAGGTCATGTTACACTAGCTAGTTGTTGGCTAATCGGTTCTGGTTCTTGTCATGTTGGCAAAGTTCTTATTTAAATTTTGACTGGTTAAGAAAAACAAAACACAATGTCCTCTTTTTCTCTTTGGAAAACAAAATGAGAACATGTCTGGTAAATGCTTGCTTTGCGTCACACTGCTAGCGTTGTGGTCTTGAGCACATGGCAAAAGAAAAGGCGGAAACACAACATGGAGAAACTTCACCATGGTGGCAAGATCACTAATATACTGGGCTGAACAACCAGTCGGACAGCGCTCTCACTGACTACCTCAGTAGTCCCTTGATTGTATGGGACAAGTCCCGACCATCCACATGCAAATTTACGTCTTTTGGTTGCTCGTGTGATTGCAGTGAAAGTTTAGTTAGCTATGTGTTGATGGAGCTATGTTAAAGCGCTGACACACCAAGCCGATTATCGACCGTCAGACAGTCTGGCGAGGTCGGTGACTCGAGTCTGTTCGATGTGTTCCGTGCTGTCGTCAGTCGGAGGAGCCGTCTGCGTTTATTTGGGCTGATTTGACTTGTTGAATCAGTGGGCAGTCAGACTCAATGATCAATTACTGGAAATGACGAGCGGGATGAGCGTGAGGAACACCTCTCAAAATACGACGAAAATCTTTTAAATTGACCTTTGTCGATCTGAAATGAAGACAGATTCAGCAAATGCACGGCCTATTTCCTTGCCTCCATTATGGTCCGTTTTCTGGGAGCAGCCAGACCCGACACGTTTGTCCAATCTGCTGCCAGTTTTAATTTTTTGGGCGACAATACGTCTGCTGTTATGGAGACGTATTACATCTCCATCTCGCGCACACGCAAGAACGTACGCTCAAGTCGGCGTCGCTTCGTTATGTTCCGAGGCACTTTTTTGACCAAGTCGTGCAGACTGATCAGTCCGACTGCCTTTTCTGCCGACAGTCGGTCGTTGGGTTGGTGTGTCAGAGCCTTTAGCCAACAAAAAATGCAGATGAATGAGTGTGAAGTTCAACAGCGGGATAGAGGGGCTCAATGAACCTTTTTTTGAAGGTATAGAGGCGGGTCCGACTGTCGGAGGAGACTCTGTAGAATGACAGAGTGCCAGCCAGCCAATCCAGATACACCCCCACCCGACTAGAGCGCGAGCAAAGGGAAAAGACATTGATACTCTCGTTGCTGTGCTGAACAAAACAACCTTCATCAGAGCACATCAGACTCCAAGACTTGTCGTTGCGCCCTAGCTTACAATCTCTCACATCCCCTTTCCTGCCAATGCTTCTGTACGTTAACCCGATGTTGAAGGGCTCCTCCACCTCAACCTCCCAGTAGCAGCGCTCATCTAGACCCTGTTCACACAGCACCTGCTGGCAGAGATCAAACCTTTCTAGATGAGGGGGATATGGCTGCTCATCTTTCACCCAGGTCACCTTTCTGTTCCCTTCAGAGAGAAGGAGGTTCTTGTGGGCTGTGTTGGGGTCCCAAGTGAGATCACAGGCGTCTGGAAGTAAAGAAATCCTTTATTTCAGGAGCATAGACTGTAGTTATATACAGCACTACAGTCAGCAAGTAACAAAGGAATTCTTTAGAAAAGTTGTCTTCCCTCCAGGAAGAATTGTCAGTATTCCCGTTCTTCTAATTTAAAAAGGCAAAAAGTTCAGCAGTCACCAATTCATTGAAATTACTTGTTTGCAATGTATCACTGTGGTCAAAACATGCAACAAATGTCCAGGATTTACATTGATACTTACATTTCTTGAATCCCGATTTCATCCGTTGACTTCCACCGTGTTCAACACTGTAAAGAGAAATGACCATCAGATAAAGAACAACCATTTAACCGTTTTTCTCTCAAAACCTTTCCTATCAGAATTTCAAGGTGTGCACCCAAGATAAGTGTAACCAAGTCAGTATCCGACCAAATGTCTTCCCTTCTGTTCCTGAGTTATAGTGTTGAATAATGTCCAGAAAAGAGTTTTTGCAGAGCATTATGATGTGTCACAAACCAGACGATCCCAGACGAGCCCCCTGCTTGTCACTAACCGGCCCAAAGCATGTGACAAACAGGGGAGACCAGATTAAAGTGCCAATGAACGTTTTATGAACAAGATAACTATTTACAAAAAACATAAGGTGTGGTAAGTGTTGCCATCAGCGGTGAGTGGAGTGTGCAGTATGGATGAGTGAAGAATGTGTGGATCAATGTTGACTGCAACAAAAAGTAATTTGAATTCCCCCCCAGGAGTTCCTTAGATATCACGTTAGCAAGAATAGGACGGACAAATGCACAACCCGAAAATATGTAAATCTGGTATTGTAATTACTTGAGTACGGTGAGCTTGTTTTGTGGATCGTTCTTCAGCTCAGAGAGCAGCTTCTCTCCTGATTCTCCCAGATTGTTGTAGCTCAGGTCCAGCTCTGTCAGATGGGAAGGGTTGGACTTCAGAGCCGAGGCCAGATAAGCACATCCTACCTCGCTGATCTGACAACCTGACAATCTGAGAAAACACAGGGTTTAGTTTATGGAGTGGAGAAAATGAGTTTTACACAAAAGTTTGATGGTGGAAGTACTGAGGCAGGAAGCATCATGGCCCAGCTCAGACTGAAGGAGAAACAGAGACAAAGAATGAACTTTGATATGTAAACATCTAACCCCAGAAATCCACCAGGCACGAATGCGACGCGTTCCGGCTGTGGCTTTGTCTCGTCTGCAGACATTCGTTATACCATTGGGAGTGCATCAAAGCGGAACGTTTTCCTGATTTCTTCCCTTTAGTTTAGTTATGAACGAAACTGATCAAAGGTGATTATTTTGAAAATGTACCTGATGCTCTAGACATTGCACACCCTGCCCGGCCTGTCAAACACCCGACAGCTCCATCAAAAATAGACTGGGCACGTATTTTTAGCGAAGCAGAGTGGAATGCCGCTATTGGGATGCTTCTGCGCTGCGGCTGGTGTATCACAAGCATTTATTTGAGTGGCTGCGATTGCTGCCGCCGGCAGATGCACGTGGTGGAATTTAAGGGTAATACCTTAGTGTCTTCAGTCTGCAACATTGACTCGACAGTCCATCACAGAGCAGCTTTACTCTTGAGTCTTTCAGGTCATTGTTGCTCAGATCCAGATCTCTCAGAGCTGAGTAGGGGAACTTGAGACCAAAGGCCAGATGTTTGACCCATTCTTCAGTCACTTCGCAGTCTGCCAGTCTAGGGGTGGATAATACGGTTATAATGTGATAAAAATAAAGGGGCAACCAGTTTATGTTACATATTACAGAGAAGGTAAACTTACATGGCCTTTCTGCTGGTCCTCACAGCTGGTATCAGCCTCCTTCGGCCTTCATCTGATGTGTTGAAATTCTTTAAGTCCAACATATCCAGATCATCTTTCGATACCTGCAGCATGTAGGCCAGCGCAGAACAGTGCAGTGGAGTCAGCTCTGTTTTTGAACGATCTGACAGTTTGAGATATTCCTGAATCTCATCTTTGACTTTATGGTCTCTCATCTCGACCATGGTCTGGAAGAGGTTGATGCAACTGTCTGGAGAGAGGGCCTTTCTTCGGATGGCTTTGAGGTGAGTCAAGATTTTCTTTTGGGTATCTTGGCTTGGGTCCAGTGATGTCAGCAGACCCTGAAGGATTCTCCGGTTGGGTTCTGCCATGAGGCCAAGGAGGAATCGCAAGAAGAAGTCCAGGTGGCCGTTCTTCTTCTCCAACACTTTGTCAACGGTCATCTTCAGAAGATCAAGTAAAGGATGTTCTTTGTCCTTCAGATCGAGGAAGTTGCCGAGCTCTTTTGTATTCTTGTTTGTGAAACAGTCATAGACAAAAAGAGCAGCAAAGAACTCCTGTATGGTCAGGTGCACAAAGAAGAAGATCTTTTTCTGGGAAAAGACTTCTTCTTCCCTAAGAACTGCACTGCAAAATCCAGAGTAGACGGTTGCCTCTTGTATGTCAATGCCACAGTCTTCCAGATCTTCATCGTAGAAGATGAGGTTGTTCTTCTGCAGCTGAACAAATGCAAGCTTGCCGAGTTTCAGAAGAAATTCTCTCTGTGTATTCAGAAGTCTCTCTTTGTTTTTCTCAGTCTTCTTGTCATATTTTCTGCTTCTGCGTTTTGTCTGGACAAACAGGAAATGAGCCATCATCTCTGTGAGAGTTTGCGGAGTCTCAGCTTTCTCTTCTCCCCCAAAGATCTCCTGAAATAATAGGGCCGAAATCCAGCAGAAGATCGGGATCTGGCACATGACGTCGAGACTTTGTGAAGAGTGAATGTGTGAAATGATCCTGTCAGCAAGGCCCAAGTCATGACTGAATCTCCTCCTGAAGTATTCTTCTTTTTGTGGGTCACTGAACCCTCGTATCTCCGTCACCATGTCAACAAACTCTGCAGGGATCTGATTGGCTGCTGCCGGACGGGTTGTTATCCACAGTTTAGCATCAGGAAGAAGGTTTCCCTGGATGAGGTTTGTTAGGAGATTACCCACAGATGTTACTTCACTGACCGATGTTACCGGCTTGTTCTCGAAGTCCAGTGGAAGTCTGCTTTCATCCAGGCCGTCCAGGATCACGATAACCCTGGCTTTGACGAAATCTTCTGAATCTCTCAGATCATGGAGCGCAGGGTGATAATCAGTCAGGAGCTCATTCAAGCTTTTGTTTTCTGTACTCAGATTCAGCTCTCGGAAAGCAAGATTGAAAATAAAATCAATGTCCTGGTTAGCTCTCTCCTCGGCCCAATCAAGAATGAATTTCTGCACAGAAAATGATTTTCCAATTCCTGCAACGCCCTTCGTCAGGACTGTTCTGGGGGGTTTCTTTTGGCCAGATGGCTGTTTGAAGATGTCATTGAGGTTGATTAATGTTTCTGCAGATTGTTGTTTTTTCAATGTAGGTTTGAAGTGTCTGAACAATTGTTCTTCATGTGGCCCTTCACGCTCTCCATGGTTGATGAAGAGTGTTGTGTAGATGCTGTTCAGGGGGTTCTTTTGGTCACCAAAACCTTCAGATGCCCAAGTAAATTTCTTCTGCGTTGCTTTTCTATGATTTTTCTTTGCATTCAAAAGATGGCTGCCCCCTGTAACAATCACATGCATGCTTGCCAATTACAAAATTTCAACAGTGATGATGACGTATTAATCTTTTACTTGCATTAACTTTAGTAGTAGTTCATGTAAAATAGGGTGTCACGATTCTCCAAATCCACGATTCAATTCAAGTTTTCAATTTAAACCTTTTTTTTTTTCAGCTGGGACATCAATGTCACAATAACATCCCCAATGGCAGAAGGATACTTTCCAACAACAGTTTAAGTTTCTCAGAGTTTACGAGGTTCACATGAATACACCATTAGTTTACCGAGGTGCGATGAATGCACCAAGGAGTTGCGTCAGAGCCCATAGGCTTTACCTGCCTTGTTTGTTTCCATAACTCACTCACGGGGAAGGCAAAATATTGCCACACAGTGACTTCAGGGAAGCAGGAGGATTTTCCAGTTCTTTTGTAACAATAGCCTGTGGCTGTGTCTCAAAGTGCCTACTTGCACACTTCAAACATTTGTTTTAAGTATATCGTGTAGATAACGCAAAAAGTTAGTGCACTGAAAGTACCCAGATGACCCCCTAAAAACAGTCAAAAAGTTCAGTGTGGAACGATGGACCCTACTCGCACTAAACGACCATCTTGACTACAAAGGGAGCCCTTGACCTGCAGCGGATTGGATGAACAAGTCACATGGGTGTGGCTGCTCGAGAATTTCAAACCGGCTGTCATGGCAGCAAGGACGGAATACGATCTTGTATTTTATGAAAATAGTTCACCAAAACGTGTTTCTGAAAACATTTTAAGCGAGAAATAGGCCATAACGTTGCTGAATCTGTCTTCATTTTAGATCGACAAAGGTTATTTTAAAAGATTTTCGTCAGATTTTGAGAGGCGGCGAGCCGAGCCGGCCGCTCCTCATTTGCATACAGGAAAGCGGGCTGGAAAATCACGTTCACATGTGTTGCGTTCGTCATGTGTTGCGTTCGTCATGTTCATCCCGCTCGTCATTTCCAGTAAGTGTTTTAACACAAGCGTTCATTTTGGGACAATACTAATCATCGAAAGTGGGCACTACAGCAGTAAGTGGTCAGTGCACATTAGCAGTGTACTGACGGAAGTATGTGGAATGAGACACAGCCTGTATCTTCAGCTGCATGCTGTCAGCCATTAAGCCACGCTGTGTCTGTTGGGTTTTTCTTCATACGTGAACAAGTAGACGGGGGTGGAGAGAGAGAGAAAATAATGGGGGAATCACCGATCCTGCTTTCGGTTTCAATAGTCTCAATCTAAAGCTCAGTTTAAAATTAAAATCATGACATCCCTAATGTATTTAAACTTACTAGTGTCTTCCTCAGTATCTTTCTGGTGTACGGGATCTTTTCTGTGTTTCTTTCCACACTTTGCACAGGAGTTGTCTGAGCCGACACACTGTTTGCATGACCAGTGTCCACAGGTCAAACGCACTGGATCACTCAAAGCCTCCATACACGTCGGACAGCTAGACGGCTCCGCAGTCTGCTCGCTGTAAGGTGATAAAAACTTGACACGTTAGTCCTGCCAGAAGTGTGTCAGTGGTCAGTTTTGGGGCCACAGATCTGCACGTTTTCAGATTAAGGGTCATTTTTTTCATTAATTTCAAATTGTCCTGGATGACCCCAGCATGTATGTGAAAATGACATTCATTCAGTCATTCTCTGCGTCAAACTGCTTTACAGAATTAATCTTTGATTAACCTTAATGTGTTTAGATGCAATATATTTAGTTTATAGAATACATCAAATTAAATGACCTTTGTTCCTTTTCAACACCAAATCTGAGCGGCTCGTACATGGACGCATCACTCTTCATAGAGACAACACTGGGAGCTGTCGGCTCATTTCCCCTCGACCGTGAACTAAAAAGAGAAATCGTTTTACTCATGTAAACCATTGCATCTCAGTGACTCATTCAGCAACCAGGAAGACATCTATAACATACAAATTGTGTATTAATAGAGCTGCAAAGATGAATGTATTAGTTGTCAACTATTAAATCAATCTGCAACTATTTTGATAATCGGTTTGAGTCATTTTTTTATCCAAAGAAAAGTTAAACTTCCCTGATGTCAGCTTGTTAAATGTGAACATGTTCTAGTCTCTTCTCTCCTCTGTGACAGTAAACTGAAGATCTTTGAGTTGTGGATAAAACAAAACATTTGAGGACGTCATCTTGGGCTTTTTGGGGAAACACTGATCCACATTTTTCACCATTTTCTGACATTTTAGAGACCAAACAACTAATCCATGCAGCCCTAGTTAATAGTGCACAAAGTTTAGGATTACCGTTTTAACATAAACATAACAGAATACATCAAATTAAATGACCTTTGTGCCTTTTCAACACCAAATCTGAGCGGCTCGTACATGGACGCATCACTCTTCATAGAGACAACACTGGGAGCTGTCGGCTCATTTCCCCTCGACCGTGAACTAAAAAGAGAAATTGTTTTAGTCATGTAATTTCACAGCGCTTTGTCAGCCTGGACTATTGTTTTTACTTTTTAAATCAATCACAACCGTCCTGAATGGTGCTAAATCCCAGATGCAGCAACAGTGCCCTTGCGAAATAGATAGCGGAGTTAACGAAAGGGAAGTGACATCCAGTGCATGAGAGCCGTGGATGTCTTCAGCGTCTGACCCGCACCTTAAGCGTCGGGTATACTGCCCAGGCCGCCGTAGATGGCGTGCGACCTACAAGCACGCACAGAGACATTTATGCTCAACGCATTGTTCGTTGCAGTATTCTCCGAAACACCAGAGGGCGTACAGGCAAAATAATCTGTGAATAAGCAAGAAGTGGCGACCATAAATTTTAGCCATGTAAGCTAAGACTAGCTCTAATATTAACTTAGGGTACGTCTGCAAGTATATATGAAATGACTTACTGTTTGACACTGTCAGTGGCCTACCACTTTCAAGCCTCACCTGGCATTAGGGTTGGGTATAGTTTGAGTTTTTTCCAATAACTGTGCCAAATTTTAAAACGGTGTGTAAACTGATACAAAACGACAGTTGGCGACATTAAAGAATGGCTTGTTTGTTGCTAAGTTCATATGGTCAAATTTAAATGATTCATTTAAAATGTAACAACAATAACTTATTTCACCAGTCAATTGCTGTTAAACAACAAAAAGAAGAACCACTAGATGCTAGAAGGGAACTTTACGACAACATTGAATGCACAATGAGTTTATGAGGTGCAATTGAATGCACCATTAAGTCCCTTCAGTGTTGTTTCTCCGACAACTCCGACTCTGGCAGTGACCATGGTGTCTCAAAGTGCAGCTAGTCTCATCTGTGATTTTAGCTGCAGACTGTCATACATCCCGGTGTTGGAATCTTTTCCAGTGAAATACAGTCACACGTTAGACCGTTTAGCTTTCAGAATACTAACTGTGTTTAAGCCAGCAACTAGCTAGCGTTAAGCTAACGTTACCCGCTGCCAAGTGTCATGTTAGTGTTAACTAGCGTCACATGCAGCGGTGCTTCTGATGTATGTAACGTCCGTTTCTGAGCACCAGAGAGTAGCGCAGGCATTTAAGTGGCACTTGAGGAACTGAAATCTGCGTTGTCAATAGATACCGGTCGTTTATAAGCCGGGTTTCGGTACACAACCCTGCCTGGCGTTAGGAAACGGTATGTGCCAGTGGAATACAAGCGGTATAGCACACGGGATCAGCATTAACGCAGTACCACTAGTGGCATATCATCAGCCATATCTCGATCTCGGTGCTACCGAGTTTTGTAGGAATAATATATACATAAGTCTACTGTGTAGAAAACTTTTTACAGTTTATGTTTATACTTTGTGAATGTTTTTTATATTTGAAGTTGCTGTAATTTAGAATTGATTCAGTCATTCTCTGCATGAAACCGCTTAACGGAAGGAATCATTAAATAACCTTTATGTATGTTTTTAGATGCAATATATTTTGTTTACACAATACATTCCATTTGATTACCTCTGTCTCTTTTCAACACCAAATCTGAGCGGCTCGTACATGGACGCATCACTCTTCATAGAGACAACACTGGGAGCTGCGGTCTCAGCTTCACTCGTCTGTGAACTTTTAAGAGAAGAGATTGATTTACTAAAAAAAAGTGTTTGTAGTTCTTCTGCACCATAAAACTTTATTTACAGTGTGTTTTCTCTTGTTTATGACATCACATCTGCCCATTTATGATCGGCTGTAAACATTACCTCATTGGCTCTTCAGACAAAGAGGTGGATTTCTTCCGCATCTTCCTCTTCTCAGCCATGTCTGCTGCTGCAGCTGAAACAACTACAGGAAGCCAAAACACTTGTTAAGACTTGTGTAAAGGATTTGAGCACGGAAATCGTTTATTTGTTCATTTTCAATGTTACGTTTCCACGCTAACAGGCAGATATAATCAAAGACGGAAATGCATTTTGAAATAACATTTTATATGTCTAATCTAGAATAAAACGTTTACTTTTCAACTAAATGTATCCAAGTTTAACTGGAAATCCTCCAAACCACACAGCTAACCTCCTGCGGTCTGAGCATAAGAGGAGAAATTCCTCAATGTTCACAAACACTAAAACTACTGAAGGGTTTTCCTATACAGTGGGGCAAAACAAATGAGAAAAAAAATCCAGAAAATCACATTGTAGGATTTTTAATGAATTTATTTGCATATTCCTCAGGAAAATAAGTATTTGGTCACCTACAAACAAGCAAGATTTCTGGCTCTCACAGACCTGTAACTTCTTCTTTAAGAGGCTCCTCTGTCCTCCACTCGTTACCTGTATTAATGGCACCTGTTTGAACTTGTTATCAGTATAAAAGACACCTGTCCACAACCTCAAACAGTCACACTCCAAACTCCACTATGGCCAAGACCAAAGAGCTGTCAAAGGACACCAGAAACAAAATAGAAGACCTGCACCTGGCTGGGAAGACTGCATCTGCAATAGGTAAGCAGCTTGGTGTGAAGAAATCAACTGTGGGAGAAATTATAAGAAAATGGAAGACATACAAGACCACTAATAATCACGTGCTTTGGGGCTGTTTTTCTGCAAAGGGACCAGGACGACTGATCCGTGTAAAGGAAAGAATGAATGGGGCCATGTATCGTGAGATTTTGAGTGAAAACCTCCTTCCATCAGCAAAGGCATTGAAGATGAAACGTGGCTGGGTCTTTCAGCATGACAATGATCCCAAACACACCGCCCGGGCAACAAAGGAGTGGCTTCGTAAGAAGCATTTCAAGGTCCTGGAGTGGCCTAGCCAGTCTCCAGATCTCAACCCCATAGAAAATCTTTGGAGGGAGTTGAAAGTCCGTGTTGTCCAGTGAAAGCCCCAAAACATCACTGCTCTAGAGGAGATCTGCATGGAGGAATGGGCCAAAATACCAGCAACAGTGTGTGAAAACCTTGTGAAGACTTACAGAAAACGTTTGACCTCTGTCATTGCCAACAAAGGGTATATAACAAAGTATTGAGATGAACTTTTGTTATTGACCAAATACTTATTTTCCACCATAATTTGCAAATAAATTCATTAAAAATCCTACAATGTGATTTTCTGGATTTTTTTTCTCATTTGTCTCTCATAGTTGAAGTGTACCTATGATGAAAATTACAGGTCTCTCTCATCTTTTTAAGTGGGAGAACTTGCACAATTGGTGGCTGACTAAATACTTTTTTGCCCCACTGTATATATATATATATATATATATATATATAATATATATATATATATATATGTGACAAACACACTGAAACATTTACAACCATTTACAATGTGCAGAGCGATTAAATATGTTAAAGTTTAAACATAAATTGTAAACGACTACATACAAGTTTGTCCAAACAGCCTTGACTACCTTCCTTGTTCACTGTTTTAACAATACTGCACGTCTATGTGGGCATTTCTGATTGGCCGTTAAAAAAGGAAGTAAGAGTCAACTGACATTTCCTTTGTGTTAATGTTGATACCATAAATAAAGGCAGTTGATACAGCCACTTGGACTGTGTCAGTGTCTGTCTGCTTCAATTCAGTTCATTTAAGAAAGAGACAGTGCAGATTTATAAAACACATGATTATACATGGATTAAAAATACCAGAATAAGTCAAAAGGCTGTTTTTCATCTGTAGTCTCCTGGACTGGAGAGGCATGTTAAAAAAAATAAACAAGAAAGAAAGACTAAACAAGCAGAGCAGAACTTCCTCTCTGTTTAATTCTTGCACAGACTTGTAATAATGTGTGATGTTGAAAACATGTTTCAAAATAATTTCACAATAGCCTATTTATGTATTATTTAGGAGAAACAAATAAAATAATTAAATATACGTAGGATATTTAATAATACCCCCCCCCCCCCCCCCCCCCCCCCCCTTTGTTTCTTCTACTTCCACCAGAACATGAGTTATTTTTTAATAAGACTGAAGAACATTTTGTGAAGCACACTTAACTTTTAATGGACCGTCGGTGTCATCTGGTAAAGGAAAAGGGCAATAACAAGTATTTATGCTAGTTACAGCAGTTGGCGCATGCGTGAAAGCGATCTCAATGTTTACATACAAACACGGAAAATAACAAGAGGCATTATGTGTGCGGATTTCTTATTAGTTCGTGAAATTTGAAAACGGTCACTTTATTAATTTGATCAAGTCATTTCAATGCGTTCGAGCTCATAGTTTTGCAGAAAACGTTGGTACCAGACAGTAACTCACTGCGCACTTCACCGTAACAGACAGGCCTGTAATATGACGTCTCAGCCATAGTGCGCACATAACAAAGAACACACAGCGATCAGCTGCTCCGACCACACACACAGGAACACTCAGGAGCATAAAGGGCTTACTTTAAAGGATTAAAACCAGTCTCTCCTTGTTGCGTTTTGAATGCTAAATATCTTCTCTGGACGTCTCGGTACAGTCAATGTTTGCCTTTCCCACACACAGCTTGTTTGCATATGAACTTTCGGTTTGGAAGCTCCACCCTCCCCCTTAAATAATAATAAATGAACATCAAGATCCCAGACTGATGAGAACAGCAGGTCATTTGTGTTTAATTGTGTGAGTATCACATAGTTTATGATCATTATTAGTGATGTAGTTCAGTTTTAAAACCCCACCTAGCTGCATGGGATCATCCTGCTGCATTTGAACGCATCTTTGCTGCCACACAAAGTGATAATAATGCAACGACCAATGCAGGGACTCCTACATGATGAACGCATTCATTAATTATGTATGAACTAATCATAACTCAGCTGGCAGATGACTCCATATTATTCTTCCGAAAAATAAAACCACTTTTTTTTACCCGTGAAGTTATCAGGGAGTTTTTTAAGGCTTCCAGTCTGTTTACCTACATGTAAATAAATGTGTGCTTATCTATGTTAAATATACCTCTTAATCTGTTATTTAAAACATTCCAATTAAAAAACAGAAATGCTCTGTTAAGAATAGCCTGTATTACCACGATCAACAGAGGAGAAACTCCTTCAACCTCAATCCTGTTACACATCCAGAAATGAAACCAATGGCTCTTAAATAATCTCTAGTTAAGAGAGTAGATTTGGACGGAAATGGTATTCTGTCAGCTGGTACTCTGTCTGTAATGGAGTGGAATGGAAATGTCTAAGTGACCCCAAACTTTTAACCGGTTGTGTTTCTGTGAGTTTCATATCTGCACCGCTGTGTACAGTTAAAGGCTACCAGTTTGAGGCGTTGACCAATCAGAGAAGGCTGTAACCGGTCGTATCCAGTAGTCCAGCCTCTATCATCGTAGCAGTATCAGTGATAGTTCACCATAAGCAGGTTGCCTCGCTGTCAGGATATATTTGTATATTCTTGATTTCTTGTTTCAAGGCATTTCTGAACTGAAATCCTGTGTGTCCATGAGACTAAGTAAACTGTTATTTCCTGCCTATTAAATCCATGGCTTTGGTCGAGTTGATGTGCTCTATGGAGCCTACACTTCTCATGTATCTTGTTTAATGTATATATGACCTAACTCAAAACAGTTAAAGGGCCTAGGTGCAGTAACTTTGCTTTCTTTAAGCTCTATATTTGCTTAATATGTTACTGCTGTACATGTAATACATAAGTCAAATTCATATGTAAGCTATTTCTGTTCAGTGTTGTTAAATAGCTGTTTCATGTAAATGAATAGTGAGAATTACATCATTATTATGACGTTCAGTTCAGTTTTATTTATATAGCACGTTTTAAAAACAACCATAGTTGACCAAAGTGTTTAACAAGCTAAAAACAAAAAATCCAAAATGATAATATACACAAAACAATACAAAATAACCAACAGTTGAAAAAGGTCAAGGTATCAACGCTCAACTTATTATACTACTATTATATTATTATATAATATTATATTATACTCGTTAAGCCAACGAATAATAGTGGGTCTTAAGCAAGGACTTAAATGTTTCAGTGGTCCGAGCAGTTCTTATATGACTAGGTAAACTATTCCAGAGGTTTGGAGCAGCCACTGCAAAGGCTCGGTCACCTTTATTTTTTTAACCTTGATCTGGGCACATCGAGGAGCTTCTGACTGGAAGACCTCGGTGCTTTGACAGGTGTGTGGACATGTATAGCATGTTATTTCTACTTATCACTAGAGATGTTCTGATACCGACACCAGTATCGGTATCGGCTCCGATACTGCCTAAAACGCTGGTATCGGTATCGGGAAGTACTGGAGTTTATGCACCGATCCGATACCACGTAATAAAGCCCTAAAGAAAAAATACGTTAAAGTAGTTTATTTATGTTCTTTTTCCGTTATAACCGACTGTCAAACTGGATAATACAAGATAGTTCTGGGGCGTTCATTGTTTGTTCATGTTTCACAAAGAGTTTAACCTGAGCCAGACTGACAACAAAGATAGAAATCATATCACATCCATACAGGGATAGTAGTATACAGCTGTTATACATCATATCATCCATACAGGGATAGTAGTATACAGCTGTTATACATCATATCATCCATACAGGGATAGTAGTATACAGCTGTTATACATCATATCATCCATACAGGAATAGTAGTATACAGCTGTTATACATCATATCATCTATACAGGGATAGTAGTATACAGCTGTTATACATCATATCATCCATACAGGGATAGTAGTATACAGCTGTTATACATCATATCATCCATACAGGGATAGTAGTATACAGCTGTTATACATCATATCATCCATACTGGGATAGTAGTATACAGCTGTTACTACATCATATCATCTATACAGAGATAGTAGTATACAGCTGTTATACATCATATCATCTATGCAGGGATAGTAGTATACAGCTGTTATACATCATATCATCCATACTGGGATAGTAGTATACAGCTGTTATACATCATATCATCTATACAGAGATAGTAGTATACAGCTGTTATACATCATATCATCCATACAGGGATAGTAGTATACAGCTGTTATACATCATATCATCCATACAGGGATAGTAGTATACAGCTGTTATACATCATATCATCCATACAGGGATAGTAGTATACAGCTGTTATACATCATATCATCCATACAGGGATAGTAGTATACAGCTGTTATACATCATATCATCTATACAGGGATAGTAGTATACAGCTGTTATACATCATATCATCCATACAGGGATAGTAGTATACAGCCGTCATACATCATATCATCTATACAGGGATAGTAGTATACAGTTCTTAAAACATAATAAAATATATGACACACTGGTATCGGCCGATACGCAAGTTCAGGTATCAGAATCGGTATCGGGAAGCAAAAAATGGTATCGGACCATCTCTACTCTACATCTCATACTGCCCATGGCTGCTGCTCCTGTTTTCCCCTCTGTTGGCGCGCCTGTCTCTTTAAGACCTTGATAAGATGTCATCAAGGACGCTTGGAAATATAAGGGATGTTTCTTTTTTTATCTTATTTATTTTTATTTTCTTATTCTTTTTAGATTTTTCATTTTGTTTCTGACAAAACAATCACAAGCCACATACAACACAAAACCACAAACTCATCAGACATTACAAAACAAAGTACAACTCTGCACCATTATCATGTGCATTAGTCAGATTCATGCCCAAGTCCCTCTGAAAATGCAATATAGGGAGATTATACTGATTTTTTCTCCCTGTTGTAGACAGCTGTGTTGTGCAGCTCTACCCGTTCAACAGTTGGAGATCCTGATGACTTTTAATGGACTGTTGGCGTCATCTACTGGACAAAAATGCTAACAGCAAGTGCAGTAACTCCAATGTTTACACTGAGAGGGAGGCAAGATGAGTGCAGAGTACCACGACGCTGAAACTGAAGCAGCTTATTAATTAATTTATTGTGTGTCTTGGCGTGTTTCTTCTAGATGTTGCTCCAAGAAAGCTAACTGTACTAAACTAAACGGAACACCTGCTAAGTGGCAATGTTGGTCCATCACTTTGGTCCAGACTAAAATATCTCAACAACTATTGGATGGATTGGCGTGAAATTTGGCACAAACATTCATGTTCCCCAGAGGATGAATCATAATGAGTTTGGTGATCTTCTGACTTAATCTCTAGCGCCACCATTAGGTTTGGCTGAATGTCTCAACAACTGCTGGATGAATTGGCACAAAATGTATTACACTAAAGTTTTCCAGTGTTTGTCTTTGTTGGAAATAATTATAAACAAAAAGTACTTCTGCATTAGGAACATAGCTTTGCAGATGTGTTTCTGTGATTGACAGATGGCTCAGCCAATCACACTTCAATTTAGTGATTGCTGCATGCTTGGCCCACCTCTGCTTTTTTTCTAAATTACCCTACATTTGGATTATGTGGACGGGGAAATCTAAACATCCATGCCTCAAAATGTCTTTTAGAAAGTCTGTGGTTGGCGTAGACTTTAGATTGTCTGCCCGAGCCCGAACTTGGCCCGACCCGACCTGTGGGGTTATTAGCCTAATTGGGTGGGGACTCCACTCGCGGGCTGGGTCGGGCCGATATTTCCCGACACTATCCTCGGCCAAGTTTGGGCTCGGGCCGAGAATCTAAACTCTAGTGGGGAGAAAACTTTGCCATAATCATGCATCACGCCGGGCCTGCTGTGCTGTATTTGTGTAGCTTAAGTCCATCCATCTTCGTCCGCTTATCCGGGGTCGGGTCGCGGGGGCAGCAGCTCCAGCAGGGGACCCCAAACTTCCCTTTCCCGGGCCACATTAACCAGCTCCGACTGGGGGATCCCGAGGCGTTCCCAGGCCAGGTTGGAGATATAATCCCTCCACCTAGTCCTGGGTCTCCCCCGAGGCCTCCTCCCAGCTGGACGTGCCTGGAACACCTCCCTAGGGAGGCGCCCAGGGGGCATCCTTACCAGAGCTTAAGTGCAAAAGGAAAAAAATAAAAACCGAAGAATTAACTTTGAGCAAGTTTGGAGGAAAGTTGGAGGTATGGAACCATTTTAAACAAGTCGTGGGCAGTGACAACATATGTGTTGGCTTTGTCGAGTGCATTAAGTGCGGCACGCTGCTCGCCTACGACAGGGAAAAAAACCCGGAGACGATGAACAGACGCATGAAGCAGGCTCGCCATGGCAGAAAAGATGATAGTCAGCCTTCACTGTCCTCTTTTGTTACTTCTCCAAGCATACCGAGGCAAGCCTTCACAGAATAATGCGTTGAGTTTTATTTTACGTTTCTTCATTCGGATCCATTTGCGATCCGTTCCATTCTGAACAAACAAACAGCGCAGTTTACATGCTTCGTCCTTGTTGCATTATTCATTAAGATCATTTTAAACAGATTTCTGTAGTTGAAACAAGTCAAAATTGTAGTTGAGAACGTCATTTATAACAGCAAATTGTCGGGTTTAAATCGGGTTCGGGCTCATAATTACAGTTAATGTGTCGGCCGGGCCGGGCCGGGCTCGGACACAACGTGCACGGGCTCGGGTATGGTCGCGCTTGATTTTTTGGGCCCGATCTAAGCTCTAGGTTGGCGTCACAGATGTTACTCATGTTCCTTGCTTTGTAGTTCTGTGTGGTCTTTGTTGTGCATCTGTTTTTATTTTTTTAGTATTTGTTCGTGTCCTTGAGTGTCAAGAAAGGTGCCCATAAATAAAATGTATTATTGTCTGTTTCCTCGCCCTTAAAGGGGTTTTGTTGAAGACTTTTCCTGAGTTACTTGAGGACTTGAATCACACTTCTGACAGCAACAACAACAGTTTCTGGTGATTAGATATGGCGTGTTCATTTATTATGAGTTAGAACAAACAGCTCAAGGACACCAGCACCGTGGGAGTGTAAAACCACAAGAACAATATACTTTCCTTCTGACGAAAACATCAAATATATTTTCCTTTCAACCACTGGCGATACATTTATCAAAATACAGATTTCAAACAGTTAGATTATTTTTTTAAAATACTCAACAAACTTGGCCTAGACATCACAGAGTGCAGACTCTCTCCTTTGCTTTCCTTCGATGAAATCCACCCGAGAATTAGCTTCTTTTTCACACAACTTGTAGACGAGAGACTACTTTTATGTTTTTATTCTGATGTTAATACGGAGTCAGAGTTCCTTTGTCCATAGCAATGAAGCACATCGAAAACAAGGGGGCGTAGCATGTAAAGAAAGAGAAGTTCCCAAACCCTAGCCATGTGCAGGGCAGTGACGTCATCCTGTTATTGGCTGTCACTTGCTTCCGGAGGCGAGCCATCACTGTCCTCGTCCCAGGACGAGGAGATGAACCCTGCAGGGGCAGAGATGGAGTGCGGGGCGGGCGTGTGGCCGAGGCCTTGGTACCGCCCACTGGAGGAAGGGGAGGAGGGCATGGATGTGGCTGCCACGGCGACGGGGTCCTGGGAGGAGGCCGTGAGGAGGCCCGTGTGCTCGCTGTGTTCGGGCCGAGCTACGGCACCAAAGTACATCTTGTTGGGCCGACCCAGGAACGTACGACCTAACGGCCGGTGAGAGATATTAACACATTATTATTATTATTATTATTATTATTATTATTATTATTATTATTATTATTTCAAGTCCTAATTCCAGTGGAGAAATTGAACTAATTACATTATTACGAGTACAGTGTTTGTGTAAATTTGAGGTACTTGTACTTTACTTGAGTATTTCATGCCATTTTTATACTACTACTCCACTAGGCCTACATCTCAGAGGGAAATATTGTACTTTATTTATTACTTACTTTATTGTACTTTGTACAAAACATATGAAGCGTCTATAACACAATACATTTCCCTGATAACATTTTTACAGTATAGTTTTAATACTTTTACTGAAGTAAACGATCTGAAAACTTCCTCTGCCTAATTCAGACAACTTAATTAAGAAAATATATCACACAGAACATGGATGAGACAATAACCAAAACTTGGTATGTAAAGATAAAATGAACATTGGTATATGCAAGTATGAAAAACTGAAATGAATACTAGTTTTGTTACACGTTGACTTAAATAAAGATGAACAAGGTGAACGGCTAATTAGCACCAACGAGACTACAAAGAAACAGGAGGGCTGTGGAACAGGTAATAAATTAACAAATGGTAGTCCTCCCTGGAACTCTTTTGGTGCAAAGCCTAAAGGCGCTGACACACCGAGCCGATAATCGGCCGTCTGACAGTCTGGCGAGGTCAGTGACTCGAGTCTGGTCGGTGTGTTCCGTGCCGTCGTCCATCCGAGGGGCCGTCGTCCTTCATTTTGGCCGATTTGACGTGTATAATCGGCAGAGCGGGCACTGCCAGCAGTTGGACTTAAATGACCCATCTGATTGGTGGAGATCTAACCAGGAAACGGGGAGCGGGATGAGCGTGACTAGAGTCTCTCAAAATCTGACGAAAATCTTTTAAACTGACCTTTGTTGATCTGAAATGAAGACAGAGTCAGCAACTGCACGGCCTATTTCTCACTTAAAATGTTTTCAGAAACACGTTTCGATGAACTATCTTAGTAAAATACGAGATCGTATTCTGAACGAGCCGCCATGACAGTCTGTCTTTGAATTTCCAGAGAAACCAGACCCACGTGACGCGTTTGTCCAATCAGCTGCTGGTTTTCATTTTTGGGCGACAATACAGATTAGCACCGCCTGCTGTTATGGAGACGTATTACATCTCGTTGCTTCGGTGTGTTCCAAGGCACTTTTTTGACCAATGTGGGGAGACTGATCAGCCCAACTTCCTTTTCTGCTGACGTTTGGCTGTCGGCTCTGTGTGTCTGGGCCTTAACAGTAAATCATTTTCCTGGGAAATGGGAGGACGACTCTTGAACCCCTGTACCAATACCTCCCCAACAATCGAGTGTGCAACTGGATAACATATTTGCTTCACTGCTGCAGGAGCAGTGAAGCAAATCTGTTATGGACCTCCATCTGATGACCTGGATTGCGTCTCATCGTCACACAGCAGGGTCAGGACTGAGAGCAATTCAAAAAGTAAAAAGCTACAGGGAAAGCTAACGACTGGGCCTCAAACTCTGATTGTGGGTGACTCTGCTGTAAAAGATCTAAAAAGCAGTAAAAACACCAAAATACTCTGTTTTCCCAAAGACATGGTGTCTGACTTGGCCGAAAGAATCCTGAATATCGTGGCAGCCCACCCAACTGTGAAGAACATTATACTGCATATAGGGTCACATGATGTTGTAAAGCAACAGTCTGAATTGCAGAAACGTGACTTTGTGGATCTGCTGAACACAGTCAGCTCCCTAAACGCAGAGGTGTTTATCAGTGGCCCTCTAATGGCTTTCAACTGCATGTACCGTCCATTCTCTGCGGTTCATTGACAATTTTAACATTTTCTGGGACCACAGACATCTTTTTAAAGCAGATGGACTTTTCCTTAACAAGCCAGGAGTAAAGCTTTTCAACTCTAACCTACTTTCTGTGCTACACATCTGCTCCCTCGGCCAAGGACACGAGACAAGACCAATCTAAACAAGAGGAAGACATAACAAAGCACAGCAGTGATACACCACAGCCCCCACCTGAGCAGAGATTTGACCATGGGAGATCTCAGAGCAGAGACGAGAAATTTCAACCCCCCTCTTCACCTGTCCAACACTCTCCACTCACCCTTTCCCCTCCTTCCCCCTGCCCCATATTGGAGTTCACTGACAAGATGAGGCAGCTGGTGGATGCTGGGACCAGGTTTGTCCCCCTTCCTTCTCCCATCTTTCGCCCCCAGCCAAAAGTGGAATGCCAGGCACCTCTGCCAGGATGGCAGCAAATTCCCTCTCCCCAGACTGATAAGGATGCTTGTGTACAAAATGCAACAAGCTTTAACTGATATATGCCGGGTCCAGGCTGCAGGCCTAGTGGCACTCATGACTCTTTCCAAGACAAGCCCGGGCCCTGTGTATTAAATTCTTCCTCAATTTATGTTGTGATAGGTAATAGTCACAATTTCATACGACCAACCATAAAAACCTGGAGGACATTATACAACATCTGAAAACCTCCTCCTGTTGCCTTGACATTCTACCTGTTTGGCTTCTGATCTTCTACAGGTTGTAAACACGTCTCTTCTCTCAGGTATCTTCCCACAGGCCCTGAAAACTGCAGTAATTAAGTCACTCTTAAAAAAGAACAATCTAGACACGTCACTAATTAGCAACTATAGGCCGATATCAAACCTTCCATTTTTAAGTAAAATCATTGAACAACAACTCAACCTTTACTTGTCACTAAACAACAGTTTTGATGCCTTCCAGTCGGGTTTTCGACCACACCACAGCACTGAGACAGCTCTTGTTAAAGTCTTTAATGACATCCACTTAAACACAGATAGTGGTTGATCTCAGTGCTGCATTTGACACGGTCGACCATGACATATTACTAGACCGACTTGAAAACTGGGTTGGCCTTTCTGGCTCAGTACTAAACTGGTTTGAATCATACTTAAAGAATAGGGACTACTTTGTGTCTATAGGTAATTATATATCTGAGCATACAAATATGACGTGCGGAGTTCCCCAAGGCTCCGTTCTGGGGCCCTTTCTGTTTAATATCTACATGTTTCCACCGGCTCAGATTATGGAAAACAACAAAGTAAGTTACCATAGTTATGCAGACGACACACAAATTTACATAACCTTATCGCTAGGGGACTATAGTCCAATACAACAACTGACTAAGTGCATTGAACAAATTAACGGCTGGATATGCCAGAACTTTCTTAAATTTTAACAGCCACATTAAGACAATAACAAAGTCAGCCTATTACCACCTTAAGAATATATCCAGGGCTAAAGGACTTATGTCTCAGCAGGGTTTGAAAATACTTGTCCATGCTTTTATCTTCAGTAGACTTGACTACTGTAACGGTGTCTTCACAGGTCTCCCTAAAAAATCAATCAGACAGCTGCAGCTGATTCAGAACGCTGCTGCTCGAGTCCTCACTAAGACCAAGAGAGAGGATCACATCACTCCAGTTCTGAAGTCTCTACACTGGCTTCCAGTGCCTCAAAGAATTGATTTCAAAATACTCTTGCTGGTTGATAAATCACTAAACGGTTTAGGGCCAAAATACATTTCTGATCTGCTACTACACTATGAACCACCCAGACCTCTCAGGTCGTCTGGGACAGGTCTGCTTGTTGTCCCCAGAGTCAGAACTAAACAGGGGGAAGCAGCGTTTAGTTTTTATGCTCCACATATCTGGAACAAACCAGAAAACTGCAGGTCCACCGCAACTCTCAGTTCTTTTAAGTTTGAAACTGGTAAAGTCCTCTGGGAGGCCAGGTTTGGATCCTGAGTTGCAACAGATAAAGAGTTATAAGTCCTCTGGGAGGCCCGAGTTGGACTTGGTTAACTTATAAAAAGTGTATAAATCTTATAAGTCTGATAAATAAGATAAAAAGTGGGATAATAATGTATAAATAATATATATAAATAATTTAAATAACAAAATTATAGGCAGACAAATAAATGAAAACAGACATAAAAGAAACTAAAACATAAACATAATTTGTATTTAAAGTAACTCTCTTTTAATAACCCCAGAAGCAAACTAAATGTAGTTGTATGCACACATTTCAAATTATTGATGAGTTTAACAAACGCAACAATCTGACTGAGACGCTCACCTGCATGGCGGACCTGCTCTGTGACATCAGCTCTGATGTCAGAGAAATCCCACATGGCCAGGAAGCTGTCGAGACACGAGCCCTCCTCTGCTTCCTGGATTCAATTAGATAAGATTACGATAGATAGATGGATAGATAGATAGATAGACTGATAGACAGATAGATAGATAGATAGATAGATAGATAGATAGATAGATAGATAGACTGATAGATAGATAGATAGACTGATAGATAGATAGATAGATAGATAGATAGATAGATAGATAGATAGATAGATAGATAGATAGATAGATAGATAGACTGATAGATAGATAGATAGATAGATGGACAGATAGATAGATAGATAGACTGATAGTTAGATAGATAGACTGATAGATAGATAGATAGATAGATAGATAGATAGATAGATAGATAGACTGATAGATAGATAGATAGATAGATAGATGTTTACCTGTACGTATGGTTTGTAGGTGAAGGTGTAGTGGTGAGCAATGGCAGCAAAGAACATCTCTATGCAGATGATGAAGTCCTGTATTAATTAAAACATCGGTTAATCAAGGATCTGGTTCAATTGAGACAATGCCACTTTTTACATGTATCTTCTTCCCTGAGCAAAAGCCATATTTTTCAGACTTTTATCCTCTTTTAGTTCTGCAGGAAAGTAGAATAGAATCAACAGATATTTCTTTTTCTACGTTTTTCTTCTGAGAAACATTGGCACCAACATCGCAAACAAATATTTAAAGAGGTCACACTGACTGTGAGATACCAACATGGTTTAATTTGTTTATTTATTTATGGACGTGCGTCTACCTGCAGTCCGGTAGACACGGCCTCCACGCTGTCCCAGTCCCAGGTGTGTTTGTCGGAGATCACTCCGACCTTTACCAGGAACGCTATAAAAACTGCCTGCCTGAAGAGACAAAGAGAGAGTTTAATGTATCAGCACTTAGGCTTATTTACATTATTGATTACTGATTAACTGCTTAGTTTACCTTGTTCCCAGATTCTCAGATGTGTTGTGTATTCGATTTACAATGACACAAAACAGAGAAATTCAGCTTAAATGACTCTCTTCTTTCTTTCATTCTTACCAGAAGGAGACGAACACGACCAATTTGACGCAGAGGAACTTTCCCACCGGCCGGATGGGAGTCAGCTCTTCTTTCAGAGCTCGGTACAGCAACACCAGACAGTACATGGCAAACTGGATAGATACAGGGAGAGAGAGAGAGAGAGAGAGAGAGAGAGAGAGAGAGAGAGAGAGAGAGAGAGAGAGAGAGAGAGAAGAGAGAGAGAGAGAGAGAAGCCCACAATGCAACACTTTTTATACTGTCCTGAAACACAAGAGCGAAATGTACAAAAGAATAAGACATAAATCCTGTGTGTGTGTTTGTGTGTGTGTGTGTGTGTGTGTGTGTGTGTGTGTGTGTGTGTGTGTGTGTGTGTGTGTGTGCATGCGTGCATGTGCGTGTGTTTACCAGCTGTGATATGTTGTTGATGATCACCAGGTAGGACCAGGCGTTTCTGAAGCTGAAGTTGGCTTCATCGTAAACTCCACACAGCTGACAGATTCTGCACACAGAGAAGTATCCCACACTTTGATAACTGTTGCCCCGGTGACACGAGCGTTCAGCAAATAGCACAGTATGAAACATTCGTTTGAGATGAGCCAGGCCTGCCTAGAATCAATCCCCGGCAATCGTCGCCCAATGCATGCCGGTTAGATTTGTGTCCGACTCAATCCCGACTTCCGTCAGTACACTGCTAATGAGCACTGACCACTTACTGCTGTAGTGCCCACTTTCAATGGTTAGTATTGTCCCAAAAGGAACACTTATGTTAAAACACTTACCGGTAATGACGAGCGTGACAAACGCGACGGACGCAACACGTGAATGCAAATGAGTAGCGGTCGCTCGGCTCGCCACCTCTTAAAACCTGATGAAAATCTTTTAAAACTGACCTTTGTCGATCAAAAAAACAGCAACTGCACGGCCTATTTCTCGCTTAAAATGTTTTCAGAAACACGTTTCGCTGAATTATTTTCGTAAAATATGAGATCGTATTCCGAACGAGCCGCCATTATGGTCGGTTTTGAAATTCAGGAGCAGCCAGACCCACGTGACGCGTTCGTCCAATCAGCCTCCCCTTCTGCTTTGTAGTCCAGATGGCGCCTGTTTAGTGCGAGTAGGGTCCATCGTTCCACACTGAACTTTTTGACCGTTTTTTGGGGGTCATCCGGGTACTTTCAGTGCACTGACTTTTTGCGTTATCTACACGATATACTTTAAACTAGGTGTTTGAAGTGTGCAAGTAGGCGCTTTGAGACACAGCCCTGGTCTGATTTGAAGCTTTATTGTATTAACAGAACAACTTGTGTGGCTGTAATGTCGTCAGAGACATTACAGATCATCTACAGTCTGTCAGCAACAGAACGCATGTAGAGCATTTTAACAGGCTAAACTGTCGTGAATCAGACCTAACAGGATGTGAGTGTTACTGTGACTTCCTGTTCAGACTGAAGGCTGCTTGAAACCTCTGTAAACTGTCCGACTTGACTGCAGCTTTTTGTCCACCCCGCCTTCTCCCGTCCACTTTACAGGCGAGGCGCAGCTCATCTCGAACGAGCCTGCTATGCAGGATATGCAGTAGTAAACTCACAGTGCTATCACCGTGGTTACAGGTCTGACCACGGTGTACTGGAGGACTCCCAGTTTACACCTGAACAGCAGCACCCTGACAGAGAAAGAGAGAGGAACACTTTAACATCGGCCCACGCATCCCTCCGTCACACAGTGATGACGTGCCATCCTCTTACTCTCCCATTGGCCATGGCGGGCAGCAGCAGAGCGGCGGCAGGTGCGGCTGCTGCTGCTGGACCTCCAGCATCAGCACCAGGCTCGGGTACTGGTTACTGAGGAAGCTCAGCAGGAACACCAGGAAGTTGTAGATGACGTAGGCCTCGTAGCACTCCCGGCACGTGTCCACATAGATGGCCAGGCTGGGATACCGCAGAGCCAGCCACTGGGGGGGGGGGGGGGCAGACGGGAGACAGAAAAGGGGGACAGATGGGAGACAGGTAGGAGACAGAGGGGAGACAGGTGGGAGACAGGTAGGAGACAGAGGGGAGACAAGAGGGGAGACAGAGGGGAGACAGAGGGGAGACAGGTGGGAGACAGAGGGGAGACAAGAGGGGAGACAAGAGGGGAGACAGAGGGGAGACAGGTGGGAGACAGAGGGGAGACAAGAGGGGAGACAGAGGGGGGACAGAGGGGGAGACAAGAGGGGAGACAGAGGGGAGACAGAGGGGAGACAGGTGGGAGACAAGAGGGGAGACAAGAGGGGGGACAAGGTGGGAGACGAGGGGGGACAAGAGGGGAGACAAGAGGGGAGACAGAGGGGAGACAGGAGGGTAGACAAGATGGGAGACAAGAGGGGGGACAAGAGGGGGAACAAGAGGGGAGACAAGAGGGGGAGACAAGAGGGGAGACAAAAGAGGAGGAAAGATAGGCAGAAGGGAGGAAGAAAAGGAAGAAAGAAGGAAAGAAGGTGAGGAAAGAAGAACAAAAGACAGGAAGGAGAGAAGACAGACAGAACTGAAGAAATGCTGAATCATCATCATCACATGATCTGATAACAGACTGTAACTCTGTCTGTGTTTAACTCAACCTCTGGTCTTGTGACGCTGTCCCACTGCCTCCAATTAAGGCCTGTTGCCACGGCAACTTAATCTAATTGTGTGGAAAGATCACTCCCTCAGTGTGTGCGCGTGAGAGAGAGAGAGAGAGAGAGAGAGAGAGAGAGAGAGAGAGAGAGTGTGTGTGTGAGTGAGATGACTCACGCTGTCCAAACTGTAGATCGGGACCATCCATAGTATCCTGGTGGGGAAAGACGAGATAATGAAACTATCATCAAGCTACGGCTTCCAAATCAAAACATCAACATATCTACACTGTTGGCGTCTGGTGCTACACGAGCTGCTGCTGGAGATTACCTGCTCCGTGCCCAAACTGTAAAACACAAACACTGTGATTTGTCCTCCTTCTTTCACTCCTTAAAGGGTTATTTCCCCATGCATTGGTGTCTAGGTGATTAATGTGAGCAAACATATTTGAAATTGGTCCAGTATTGGGCGAGAACGTTGTAACCAGCAGCCGAGAACGGGGCTGCAATGTTTTCTTAGGGACATGGGAAAATAGGGTCCAGTGTTACCCTTTAAACATGTATATCCTTCTGAAAGCTTGATTTCTGATTGTTCGTATGTGTCTATAACATTAAATATATACAGTAAGACTAAATTAGCAAAACTCAGCTGATCTGCTTCCTCAGGACTGTGTGGGTGTAGTTTCATCAGGTTTGACAAACAAGGACCTGGAAACTAGCGGTATCGAAACCAACATTTGTATAGATATTGATCAAATGAGATCGATACTTCAATACTTTCGATAGTTTCAGCTTCTCTCCGCTTTCATCAAAGAGGCGACCTGGCTGTCTGTGTCAGTGCCGCTCCCGTCACAGCGCAGAGCAGGCGCACTTTGCTCCTCCTCCCCCCTCTTGTGATTTGACGTTGTACCGTCACGTGACTCAGCGGCGGCACACACACACACACACACAAGCAGAAGAACGGCCGAGAGGAAGAAGAGCACCGTGTGGCTATATTTTCAGGCCAAAAATGAAACGACGGCAAGCTGTATAATTTGTAAAAAAGGCTGTAAGATACAGTGGTATGAATGAATGAATGAAGACATTTATTTCAGACATATCATATCAAAATAATCCAAACAAAACATTACACAAAAATAAAAACCAACATAGACATGTCTGAAACTTTTAGGAGGAAGTATACACTTATTTAATCCTACTCCTTTTCCATAACTCAATACATTATTGTAATTGTTATTTCATTTAACACATATTTACGTCGTATTCACAATTATCTTATTATATATAACCTATATATCTACTATACATATAAACACGCATAAATACAAACAAATACACCTACACACACCAGCTTACACACACACACACACACACACACACACACAGAGACACACACACACACTCTCTGGTAACTCAATAAATGTATACAAGCATATGAACATTCTGTCCTTGGTTTTAACGTATTAATCCAAATGTAAAATCACAAAAACACTTAAAGGCTAAAGGTCATGAAAATGTATCCATCTTAATTATTAAAAAGTATCGGTATCGGTGATACAGGCCCTGTATTTACTTGGTATTGATCCAATGTCTTATCGCACACGACTAGTATAATGTCACTGCTACTACATTGCACATATCTGTACATGTTGTTCATACACTGTTCATATTACACAGACATATTTATTCTGCTCTTATAACACTGCAATATATTTCTTGTCCTGTCTATGCACCACCTGGCTATACTTGCTATACTTGTCTATGCTTTTTTTGCACTTCTGGTTGGACGCAAACTGCATTTCGCTGTCTTTGTACTTGTACTCTGCACAATGACAATAAAGATTAATCTAATCACTACTGGAAACACAAGCTGTCATTGTTGCGTTTTACCCTGTTTTCATCCTTGTGTATGTTTTATTCTTCAGTTTCCTGTTTTATTTTGTAGTCTGTTTTCTCCCATGTCATGTCTTGTTTTACTTCCTGCCTTGTGTTTTCCCGCCTTTCGTGATTGTCTGCTCCGCCCTGATGTGTTTCACCTCGTTACCTTGTGTATTAAGTCTCTGTGTTGTCTTTGTCTGTTGTCAGATCATTGTTTGTGTGTGTGTGTGTGTGTGTGTGTGTGTGTGTGTGTGTGTGTGTGTGTGTGTGTGTGTGTGTGTGTGTGTGTGTAAGTCTACACCCTTTGTCTCGGTGTGCCAGTTTATTTTTGGATGTCTGGTCTTTTGGTTCCTCAACAGTTTTTGGTACTATTTTTTCCTGCTTTCTTCAGGACTCCTTTTGTTGTATCACTTTTTATTTTATTAAATCCTCAAGCTCACCACTGCTCTGTTGTCTCTGCATTTTTGGGTCCGCCATTTCCCTAATCGTAACACTAACATCCCCACAGCGGCCATCAGATTTGTAACTGTGGCAGAAAATGTCGGAGGAGCCCATTGCTGATAGAGAAAATAGGTTTTCAAGGCATTTAAAGCTGTTAAATTATATTAAATTGTTACAGCTTTTTGTCGTTTATTAGCTTTTTGGCCCAAAGCAACAATGAGTCCTATTCTGTTTTCTTACTGAAGTGAACTGCTCCTTTAAAGTAAAGTTAAAGGTCTGCGTGTGTGTGTGTATGTGTGTGTGTGTCCACCTGATAATGGGCCTCTGCAGCTCAGGCTGGGTGTAGTGCACGATGTGCTGCAGGATGCCCCACAGTGAGATTGGGATGGTCAGAAAGACGAACACGCCGGCTATGAACCAGGCTTTACTGTGAGTCCCGACCTGCAGAGACAAAGAGAGAAAAACCAGGGGTGAGTCACAGCTGATTATTTCAATTCAGTTTTATTTATAGTATCAAATCATAACAAGAGTTATCTCGAGACACTTTACAGATAGAGCAGGTCTAGACCACACTCTATAATTTACAAGGACCCAACATTTCTAGTAATTCCCCCAAGAGCAAGCATTTAGTGCGACGGTGCCGGTTTATTATTGTTTGTGTTGGTTCATGTTTCACAAATAGTTTAACAATGATAGCAATCATATGACATCCATACAGGGATAGTAGTAGTATACTATCCATATACATATATAGTAATAATGTATCGGCCGATACGCAAGTTCAGGTATCAGAATCAGCGTGTAGTCTACGTGATACGCAGGTATACCCACTAAGAAAGCTCCAGGATTTCCATATACCCACTTAAAAATGCCCAAATTGTCATCTGTGTTTTTCTTCTTCACATACACTATATAAAGGTATTTCCACCGTAAATTGGTGCATAAAAGTGTATCCGAATACAGGAAATGAAGTCGTTGATGCTCAAAA